>NC_068380.1:13541358-13829434 GCF_023724105.1 Carassius gibelio | reverse complement strand
TGAGAAGGCAACTGAAATTACACAAGCACACGGTGTGATCGATCCTCCTCTTGATTTTCCATTTCTTACTCATGGTGTCAACAAGATGAAGAACTTCCATTCCCTCATCTCTATATTTAAACTCTTCTCTAGTTCTCCCTAATTCATCATGCACTTGCTGCTTCCTCATTGGGAACTAATGGCTTTGTGTAAAGAGCATGTTAGCTCATTTCAGACCACCATGTGTGTTAGTTCAGCCTGGTATAAATTAATGTTATAAATTAACATGTTTTTTGTTGCTAGAGTAGCACATGGTATTAACCCTTCAATAAATCATTATTTATACAAACACTTCAATATTTAGACAAAAATCCAGAAGTTGGACACTTAAATGATAATTAAAATGTATAAAAGTAACTGCATCATCTAATTAATATCAAAACAAATATATATATATATGAGAAAAAGAAAGTCAAACATTTTAAGATTCTTGGGTCACTGAAATTGTGAATACTGTTTCCAGGTTAACAACATCATATTCTGCATGAATCAAGTCATTTGAAAGGGGAAAGACCCTTTTCCCTCTTGCATGTAATTACATTACTTGTAGCACTAAATGAGGGCTTTCTGAATTCTCAGTGCAATGCATGGTAGGTTGGGACTGCAATTTTAGAAGAAATAATTGACAAATTTGACATAACAGATCTTTTTGCACAAACCATTAGGGAGTGTCTCCTTTTTTGCAGGTCAGCACAAGCTCGTGGGAAGGTACTGCCATCTATAGTCTGAAAGGCTCTTTTCAATCATTTTCTTTTATTCAGTAATACATGGATTGATCACATCTTGTAAATTATTTAGAGAAAGACTGGTGAAGGTATGATATTCATGCTTTAAAAAGATGCAATATAGATGCACACTTTAAATCTAAAAGACAGAATATTCAATAGAAACCATAATTTTGCCCCACATCTATACAGTAGATTCCATAGAAGAGATATAGTGTTGCACTAGTGAGTCGATTCTAAAAAGAACCATAAAGTTGCATCATATTTATAAAGCAGAATCTAAAGAGAATGTCATAAAGATGTTGTATCACACCTTTATAGTAGATGTTAAAAAGAAACCTTAATGTTACAATGCATCCAACCAGTAGATTCTATAGAGAATACATAATGTTACACCACATCTACGCAGTAGACTCTATAGAGAAACCATAATATTACACCACATCTACGCAGAAGATTTTATAGAGAAACCATAATATTACACCACATCTACGCAGTAGATTCTATAGAGAAACCATAATATTACACCACATCTACGCAGTAGATTCTATAGAGAAACCATAATATTATACCACATCTACGCAGTAGATTCTATAGAGAAACCATAATGTTACACCACATCTACGCAGTAGATTCTATAGAGAAACCATAATGTTACACCACATCTACGCAGTAGACTCTATGGAGAAACCATAATGTTACACCACATCTACGCAGTAGACTCTATAGAGAAACCATAATGTTACACCACATCTACGCAGTAGATTCTATAGAGAAACCATAATGTTACACCACATCTACGCAGTAGATTCTATAGAGAAACCATAATGTTACACCAGATCTACGCAGTAGACTCTATAGAGAAACCATAATGTTACACCAGATCTACGCAGTAGACTCTATAGAGAAATCATAATGTTACACCAGATCTACGCAGTAGACTCTATAGAGAAACCATAATGTTACACCACATCTACGCAGTAGACTCTATAGAGAAACCATAATGTTACACCACATCTACTCAGTAGACTCTATAGAGAAACCATAATGTCACACCACATCTACGCAGTAGACTCTATGGAGAAACCATAATGTTACACCACATCTACGCAGTAGATTCTATGGAGAATCCATAATGTCACACCACATCTACGCAGTAGACTCTATGGAGAAACCATAATGTCACACCACATCTACGCAGTAGACTCTATGGAGAAACCATAATGTCACACCACATCTACGCAGTAGACTCTATGGAGAAACCATAATGTCACACCACATCTACGCAGTAGATTCTATAGAGAAACCATAATGTCACACCAGATCTACGCAGTAGACTCTATAGAGAAACCATAATGTTACACCACATCTACGCAGTAGATTCTATAGAGAAACCATAATGTTACACCAGATCTACGCAGTAGACTCTATAGAGAAACCATAATGTTACACCAGATCTACTCAGTAGACTCTATAGAGAAACCATAATGTTACACCACATCTACGCAGTAGACTCTATAGAGAAACCATAATGTTACACCACATCTACTCAGTAGACTCTATAGAGAAACCATAATGTTACACCACATCTACTCAGTAGACTCTATAGAGAAACCATAATGTCACACCACATCTACGCAGTAGATTGTATAGAGAAGCCATAATGTCACACCAGATCTACGCAGTAGACTCTATAGAGAAACCATAATGTTACACCACATCTACGCAGTAGACTCTATAGAGAAACCATAATGTTACACCACATCTACACAGTAGACTCTACAGAAAAACCATAATGTTACACCACATCTTTGCAGTAGATTCTACAGAGAAACCATAATGTTACATACGGAGCCCCGCACATGACATACAAGAAAAAATAAATAAATTGTGCACATGATTTACTAATTCGTTCCCCTCGAAGTACTAAAACGTCTCACAATTGCTATTGTGTACCCTCGATTTGCTAAATCAATTAGGAAATTGTGCACACAATTTATAAATCGAGGGAACAAAATAGTAAATCGAGGAAACAATATTAATCGTGTGCACATTTTATAACATTGAGGGAACGAATTACTAAGTCAAGCACACAATTTAGCCTAATATTTTTTCCTGCATGTCATGTGTGGGGCTCCATAGTTACACCACATCCATGCAGTAGTTTCTATAGAGAAACCATAATGTTGCATCACATTCTAAATCTAGGCCAGTCTTTTGTAGGTTTTGTCATATTTCCCACATTCTCAAATGTCTGCAACAGTTATCAGTTTTAGAATGATTGGCACACAATTGAGATCTGCACTGTTCTAAATTCTCTATGTCCACCTGCCTAATTTCAGAGGTAGGGGTATCTATCACACTCTGATAGCATCTACATCCAGCAGGCATTTATTCTGTCACTACCACTCTGCAAGCTAATGAATCAGGGGTGGACCAAACTCTACAAAGAGATCCTATCAGGGCCTGCCACACTGAACACAAGAAAAATGTATGCAGCCTTTTATTGTGAGACACCCCATCGGGGTGATGGATGGCCCAAATTTAGCCTCAGCAAACTTCACTGAGCTTCTGTTGGTACTGGCTGATTAATGACTGTGTGATCTATTCAACAAAGGGAGGAAGGTGGAGGAAGAGGAGGAGAGATGAGAATGAAGGAAATGTCTCAGATATTAAGTTTTATTGACTGAACCGCACTGCTCCACAAAAGGTCTGGAATGCAAACGAGTTGGCTGCTTAGTTAAAATAATTCACCATTGACATCTATTGTGTTGCGTGAAGTATGAAGCCTGTCCAGGAAAACGGGCAATGATTCTCCAAATGATGCATTTGGAGCAGGAGCAGAGATTTAAAGATCTCCCGTGGAAGTGGTCATCTGGAAACTTAAAAAAAAAACGCTTGGTTGCCCACATCAATCCAAAGAGGCCTATAATACCTGAAGAAAGTCATCCATTAGCATTCCCATTCATCTCAATGGCAGTCATTTGGCTGGCATTTGCAGCCCTGCAGGAATCTTTGTTCATGGGGACTAAGTGCTAAAATAAAATATGATTTATATGTTTGGGACCACATAAAGGGTTAGTTATGGAATCTACCAGCAAAGGGTGACCAGCCAAACAAAAAATCAATCATGTCGTCACGCTAACATGCACTGACCAACAAATGTCTTTTTTTTTTTCACGGTCTACTTACTATACAGATCCATATCAAGAGGGATTTTCAAAGGGCACTGAAGTCATGCGAAGGTAATGTTTCGGTAATAGCCTCCCAATGGCCTTTGTAAATATTTATAGAATATGTCCTTTTAAGATCATGTATGGACCTAGGCCCAGATAATCTGTAAACAGCTCTTGTTTAACCTCAGTAATTTGGTTTCAAATGGAAATCCCAAGAGGCTGAAGCAAAACTAGTCAACCTGAGATCTGGTGCACAAATCTCTTCATGGACCAGTCAATTCTGTTTCATTACATCTGATCCAATCAAAATCTAGATTATTTTCCCTAAAGTACCCCATGAAATATCAGATGATGGATTTTTTTTTTTCTTTTTTTAAAGAGTCAGAGGAGCTTATTCAAACTTCAAAGTTCATAATTGAAAAGCACTGAATCTTTTACAGTTTGATTGTCATGCTGATGCTCTCCATCGTGCCAAGTTTGAAATCATCATCTTTCAACATTACATTCCCATCACCCCCATGTCTCTGATTTATTGCCACGGATTTATTAATTTCAAGTGCCACCGAACTTCCTGAATGCTGATGGACATTCTTGATGCAATGTTTTGATCTGCCCAGAGCTCAAAGACAAAATTGGGCTCTTGGAAGTCTAGCAAAGATTGAAAAAATGAATGCCACCAATCTTCTCATCTGTTAATAATATTTAATAATAGCATTAAAAAGGACTGGACTGGAGATGGAGATGTCTTTTTATTCTGCTCATCTTCTTGTAAACAAATCGCAATATTATAAGTTCAAATGATGATTGTTTAGAATGTGATGCTGCAAAATAAATTAAGAAATAAGTATATCTGTATAGAATCATGTGAACCTGCTCTTACAGCATACAGCTCTTCACTTACACCCTGCTTGTGCATGCAGTGAGAATGAATATAGAAATAAATCATAAAAATACCACTTTTGTCATTTTTTGGCTTCCAAGCAAAGCACATATTTTAAAAGCTTCCTTATAAAGCATGGAGAGGCAGATATGAAAAATAGCCTACAAATGGGTAAAAATCTGATGGAAGCAGCATTAGACTTTTTCTTTTTTTACAAAATCATCACTTTAAAAGCTTAAGAAGGAGTCAAATAAGTTCAAAATCAGAAGAAAGTATAAAAATCAACTCTCGCAGTTAAGCTGTCAAGTAAGTTCTAGCACTGCTCTCTGAACATGCACCACTCAGCTTTCACAAAGTCTGTTCTCAACCCTGTCCCCATTTTGAGCCGGATGGGCGAACAGATTTGACTTAACCACCGAGGCCGTCACCGCCGTGACAAGTACAATAACCAGGTCTTCCGCCGACTGTCGACAATTTTCTCGAACAATTAATGCACTCTCTGTGATTCATGTTCTCTTTTCCGGGTTACTGAGCAGGTTGTTGCTACTGAAGCCTCTCCCTCCAGGTGTGCTCAAACCTGCCAAGGAGCATGTCAGGGAAAGGAAGCCCATGGGAGACCATTAAGCTGCAGCCTTTCTCCCCACCGAGTGTAACAGCAGGTGGGGGTAAAAATAGTCCACCATCTGTTAAAGAAAGAGAGTCTGAATATCTTTTCAGAGACTCAGCAGGGACTCAATTAAAATGTGCATTTTCCACAGTGGCTAAGGGGAGAAGAGTGGCCACCCTGGTTCATGCAGGCGCAAGTATGGCTAAAGGCCCCCCAGGCGGAGCGGGGTCCACATTTACAGAACCACAGAGAACTAGGCCGTTTGCTCCTTCTAGCCATTGTATTTCTGTTTGACTTCCCAGTCCTTCAGACCTTGAAAAAAGAGAAGGCTTTTGTTAAATGGTTAAGTGAAAATGTTTTAAGGTTCATGACACCTGCAGTTTATACTCATCTGCATTCAAACTTTGTTCCAACTGCCTCAGGAAATCAAATTCCATAACTGCTTGGAGTATCTGCAAAATGGCATTTGGGCGGCCTAGTTTGCCATGGATTCATCATAATATGGTTAATCACATCTGCATATGTTGGGAGAATAACACTCAGTGGGAATTGTAGCAGGTGCGGACTGCTGGTCTGCACATGTGCATTCACCGTCGCTCCACAAGGGTCTAACCATTACCCACTCCAAATACTGAGCCAAATTAGTATGACTGTTCTGGGTACAGGCACAAGAACCACCTGGCATATGGAACAATCAAAGTAGTTAAGATCTTTAGTCAAGAGACCACCTGCCAGCAAACCATTTCCAAACTCAATTCTTCTTCAACTTTGTTGTCAAATAATCAAACTTCATTGACCTGAAACAAGAGCTGGAGCAGAAGTTCAAAATCACAGTCATCACAGCCATCACTGTCATGAATGAAGACCACTGATGGTTCATGTTGATGTTAAATGATGGTAAAGTGATCCTTCTTGTGAGCTCTGGAAATGAAACTGGCCTCAAACTGAGATAAATTATATAAATAAATATATAATATTTGATATTATATATATATATATATATATATATATATATATATATATATATATATATATATATATATATATATATCAAATATTATATATTTATTGTATATTATTATAAAATATATCAATTATAATAAATAATATTTAATAAAACTAAATCAAATAATTTTAAAATAATAAGCAGTTTTGTGAGAATTAAGCATTTTTTTCTTCCGAGTTAACTAAATTTATTATTATTATTGTTATTATTATTACTAATATTATAATAATTGTAGTAATTATTAATTATTATTAATTATTAATAATAATGTCAGTGAATCAACCTGTCTACATTAGGTTACACCAACAAAAGTACATGTTATATGTCAGATGAGAAAGATTTAAGTTATGACACTGTCAGATTCCTTTCCACATATTTCTTTGTCAAAAGTTCCATAAATTAAATCAAATCAAATTAAATTAACGCATTTAGCAGATGCTTTTCAGGCAATCAATTTTTACCTATCATGTGTTTCTGGAGAATCAAACCCCCAACCCAGCGCTTGATAACGCAATGCTCTACCAATTGAGCTACAGGAACACTAAGAAACTGAAGTTGTTAAGACCAATCTGAATTGGTACCAGAATTGTTCAACTCCTTGCACTTCTCATCTTTATCAATAACACTTTCCGGCTCATTCTAAATTCTGTAATCTATGGTGCACAGAGACCTTTTATTTCTGTGTAACACAGCAGGACATGATGGCTTACACTTCAGTGCTGTGTTTATGCACTTGTGAAGCTGAGAGCCTCTGACTATTCCTGAGCCACTGTTAAAGCAGAATACATAAACACAGCGGCGGCGGCTGCTATCTGTGTCCGGCAGCTGAATATGTGTCCTTACTTAATCCTGCTTTCTGGAAAAAGTCTCCGTAAATCACCTGTCAACGGTAGCATTATAGGGCTTCACAGAACAGGAACTCAAACGGTGCAGGATAGCTCAGGAAAACGGTTGGACTTTTATTAAAAACATCTTTCACTCAAATATAAATGAGATCACCACTGGGGCAGGACAAAAATACTGTTTTGCTACAAAAATAAATAACTGCCTTTGTGAAATGTGCCGAAAATAAAAGATCAAAAAGTTGTTCACCTGACACAACTATCAAATTAAACATTGCTTTCATTTGTTAGTTAATTGTTAGCCAACCAGCTTAGCATATTAGCTCTGTTTAAGACAAACCTTTGATTAGTTTGGACAATATATCACAATAATGTGCTATATTTTTAATAAGGTGTTGAGGAAGGAGGATATAATTGCATACAAATAGAGATTCATTCATCACACGGGAAATATAAGGTCAGGTTGAACACACTGCATTGTGGGATTCAGTAATTATGAATGCTGCATCTGTACCTAATTCCCTAGTATAGTAGGCAAAAACAGTATGCAAAAATAAAAATAAAAATAGTATGTTCAGTCAGGGCCTACACTCCAGAACTGGATTTGTGAATGACAGAGACACGACACAACTGAATGTTATTGTCTGGATTACATACATACTACACACATCCATGTGCAATTTTGAACACAGCCAGACTACTGCTGAAAGAGTATGAGCAGTATTTTATGGAACGCAGCTACCTTCTCTTTTAGTGTCATAGCAGCAGAAATAAACTGGCTGGGATTGGTCTGGCCACCAATGAAAGAACCAATCAACACATCACTTCACAGTGTGTTGTTCATTGTTTCAGTTCCCCTTCTGGCTTTAGCAATTAAGTGTCAGATGTGGAGTTAGCACATTATGTTTTGCTCAATAACTCCAAACAATTCTGAAAGGCGACAGCAATACCTGTTCAACCCTGTGCTCAGGCTTCCATAACAACAGATTGCTCCGATGATACTTTTTCACTCCACTGAGCAAATTATTTACTGCGTTCACACCATATGGGCTGCAGATTTAAGGCCCAGTCCCTGAGGTTTATAGACTTTAGATGCCTGACAGCACAGCCACGTGAGAACCATGTCTGCCATTACCATCAAACAACTAAAGATTGAACAATGAACTTACTGCAGTCAAATGGTTCAAGACCTTGGCCATGGGAGAAGTGAAATATTAGCTGGAAAGCCATGAATTCGCCCTGCAAGACTGGAAGTGACTAGAGCGGATTTGCTGATGTTGACTGTAAATCAATGCAAAAGAGCAACTCCCTTTTCAATAATGGTCACCAATAAACAGGCTGACTGACACTTTCTCATTCGGTTGAGTCCTGTGCCTGTCTGGCTCCTATCAATCTCGAAGTAACCACTTCGTCCTCCATCTGATCCTTTTCTCTGAAAACAGCCGGGTTTGCTAAACTGGGGGCCATTACAGATAGTAACATCAGACTGGCTATAAAAGTGAGGCTTTTATGGACCGGCTTCTCTTTCATGAAGTGACTTGTGACTACGCCAACTTCACAAATTTTTGTGTCACTCTGGCTTTCGTGGTGAAAGCAATAGCCAGCTACCTGGGGATTTAATTACTGTTTTTCAATTAGTGAGTGATTCCAACCACCTGCAGGTGTGTCCATGCTGCCATGTCATAACGGCTTTCCGTTAAAACTGATTAGGACCTGGAGAGAGGGACGGGCAAGGAAACAGTTGAGACATCATGTTCAGGTGTGTGTAATTTATTTGTTCTCTCTAATTACTATATTTCATCTTTAAAAAGTTCCTTTCTAAAATAACCTACCGCTTATATACATTCAGAAAGTCTTCTTGTTTTGTGGACATTCACACAGAGAACAGTCACTGGTCAGGTGGCTGGAATTACACAGAAAACTGGCCCAACACAATATTTGACCACTAATTTTTTATTTTAAGCAGTGTATTCTCAACATTTGAACACATACATTTTAATTTTCACTCAGTAGGTTAACCATGTATTACTATGTATTTGGAAGGCTTTTGTCTTTCAAACACATTCAAATGCACAAATTCATGTTATTTTTCATTTACATGAAATGCAGTCATTACCAAACATGTTTTGTCAAGCCAGATCTCTTTCACTTAACATATATTTATCTGAAGCCTGTGTGTGTGTGTGTGTGTGTGTGTGTGTGTGTGTGTGTGTAGATATAGATAGATAGAAAAACGTATATATACATTGATTTTTTTTTTTTTCATTTTATATTATTGCTTAATTTATTATAAAATTTAAATCCATCAACGTATGTGTGTGTTTTTTAGATAAATATAATTTTTGTATGATTCAGAATTTATTATTATTATTATTTATAATAATCATATTATTATGCAGCTTACAACAATATCAACACTAATCTACCCAGATCCCGAATCAGCTTTAAAAAAATTTATTGTTAAGTGATGAAAAGATGCATAAAGACTTTAAGAGAGAAAAAGTGTTGGATATCTTACAGCTTGAAGGTTGTTTCTGAGCCAGTCATGTATCAGAAGAATGAGTTGGCCTGTGACAGAGCTCAGAGCACCTTGGATTTCAACCCAGCGATGGGCGTCCAGATTTCCTGGGCTGCTCGTACACTAAGCATTCCAACAGGAAGATGAGAAATGTTGTTTGCTTCAGGCCACAGTATATCACTCCCCAGCCTTGCCACTTGTTGACAGCTGTGACCTTGTTCAAATATACAAGTGAGACATCCACTTTCAAGTCGTAAAAATTGCAATGCCTTATTACATTTTTCCCCACTAGTTCCAACCTTGAAGATATATATATATATATATATATATATATATATATATATATATATATATATATATATATATATAGAAAAATGAAACCAAGCTCAAGTTATCATCATAGAAGAGGACTTTTTTGTTATTGTTTTTCTTCCTCTTTTAATGATTACAATAGAATTATAAAGGATTCACCTGAAGTTCAAAGATCTTCGTCACAAGTTCACACTTGAGTCTGGCACTTCAATTTTCAAATTGTTCTGTGTGAAATTTAATTAGTGTTAAACAAGGAAGTTGCATGTGCCACTTCAGAGCCTTGACATTAGAATTAGGTTCCAAATAATTCATTTTTTTTCCACAGTGTGTATTTCCCATAGAATAACCATTTTAGGATCCCCAAAGAACCTTTCAGTGAACAGATCCTAAAAAGAAAAAGAATAATGTCGTTTAAAAAAATGTAATGATCTAAAAATATTATTCAAATATAAAGAACCTTTTATGCAGTGGAAAAGTTCAATGGATGTTAAAGGTTCTTCATGGAACCAAAAGATCCCAATAAGAAACCTTTATTTTGTGTGTAAACTAAGATCTTCTCTGCTTAATGCATCCACACCAAAACACAGCATCTACCATTATATCATATTTCTTGGTGCTTAACACCAACCAAAAAAAATAAATAAATAAAAATTACCAATCCAAAATGACAGCTCATTCTATTTTTAAGAAAGCAATTACCATCTTCAATTACCAATGCACCATTAAATGAACTCTTGAGGAGCATTTTAGATTATAAATCAAAGGTAATTGGCAATTAGGATTTGCTTAATGTTACAGAACAAAAAACAAAGTTATTTAGATTACCCTAATAATTCTCATTTCAGAATAAAAAAAAGCATGCATTTCACCCCAGCAGTTTCACTGACTTTGACTAGCATCTCATAAGTATTTCAGCCGTATTGACAGCAAACAGCCTTTCTGCCACCGAGCATGTCATAAACAGGGCCTTATAAAAATAGTTTTCAGCATTACTGTCATGTAAGACACTCTCTCCCTTCAGCTCCCCGTGAGGCGGCCGCCTCGGGCTCCTGCTCCTCGCTGAGCCTCTCTGATCTCAAGACCTAGAGGCTATGACCGCATTAGCATACTACCATAAACAGACTACGCTTCCCGTAAACAACAGCCTCGCTCGGCGCAAACAACGGATGATGTGGGCAGAGGTCATCTTCACCCACTGAACAGCGAGCTGCGAGAGATTAAGCTCGTAATGAATAGGGTTTCGATTTAGGGGACTGCGGACGGTTCTCTAGTCTGGAGTTGGTTCTCGGTTTACAAATCCGCTAGGGTAAGCAGCGGCACATTTGCCTTGGATGCATTGTTACAGCCATATCCTCTCCCGCCCGTGGCTGTTCCTTTACCTGGCGGGCCTTGTAGCAGAGGACTGGCATTAATGGCCCCTCTCTTAAAAGGCTCTTAGCTGAGTCGCAGTCCTACGCTTCTCCCTGGGCTCTCCATTTGTTCTACCTCTGCAACCCAGTCATGGCAAATAAACAACCTGAAGCATGGAGAATGGCAGCTCCGCTCTCCTCTCCTCTCCTCTCTAATTTAGATATCCCAGCTTCACCGCTGAGGGAGATTAAAGAGTGTGGCACATGGGAGTCGGCCTACAGCCACAGAGAGAAGCTATCTGGGTACACATCACAGCCTCTCCACCCTGCTTTCTCCCACCCTCCAACCAGAAGAAAGGAGACAAGGGATGAGTTTGGTAGAATGCATGCAAGATTTTTAGACAACTCTAATAAAGCAATAAGACATGGTGTGCATTATCACAGTCAAGGGGGTTTGGAAGACACGATGGATATTCAGCAGCTCAACATAAAACTCAACATGACTCATTCGGAAAATCTGCATTTACCTACAATTTGGCAAAACTCCAATAACATGCCTATACACATTCAACTCACTGCAGTTGAGCACTAGGTCACACTAAAACACCAACTTTAAGTCCTTTTCCCACAAAATATGACTAAAGGGGCAGATTATTGATTAATAATGAATTGACTTCAAAACAGGTATCATAGCCCCATTTGTGAAGTCTGTATAACATAACCAGCTCCATTTAAATGGCTTTCTGATGTAGTAAACCTGCTCCATAGCTCACCCGGTACATCCCTGCACTCGGGTATGGGTCCTGTGAAACAAGCGTCACTAAATAACCTCAGAGACTTGTACAAGGAAAGCTAAATTTCCAAGGGATTTGGTGCCTCCATCAATTTCTTCATCCGGCAATTAAAATTGATCTTCTGATCATTTAAACATGTAGCACACCCTAGTAAGTTGGAAGATCTAGAGGTAGGAGAAGCCACATGGCAAGGTTTAAAAATGTATATTTTGAACAAAAAGTGATTTAAATACATGCCGGAATTACTGCAATTACAAGACTTTGACTTGTAAAAAGCATTCATGTCCTTGTAGAACTCATAATTACACCTTGGGGCTCCAAATTATACCACCGGACCACTGCAACATCACACTGAAACATTCAAATGACAGCTGCTTCATCAGGTTATTTTATTTAAGCAGTTTTTTTTTATTTTTGTTTAATAATTCCTACAATTGACTACTGTTAATGTATTAATAATGAAAGACACGTAGATCTGCTAAAACTACAATTTTTGTTACGCAATAAAAATCAAGTAAGAGCAACTAAAAGTGAATTTTAGTTGAATTTTAATTTAGTGAATTTTAATTCAAGACAAACTGACTGTTTTCCAACTGATTAATTCCTGTCCAGACAAATAGCCAAACTCCTAAATTAAACTGGATAAATCCTAATTTTTCTTCTGCCAGTGGGTAGAAAAAGAAAAGAAAAAAGAAACTGTGAGAGCAGAGAAGTGGCCTCCTCGTCAAACAAGGAAATTATTGCCAAGTGTAGAACTAAACACATACACAAAAAAATAAAAAAATTAAAAGGCAGAAATTAAAGGCAGAACAGCAGAGCTGGCCTCCACTAGGGGTCAGCCAAACCACTGGCCATGCAAATTGGCTACTTTAATAGTAATAATGAAAGTGGAAAGAAGGCGGAGGCGAGCTGGCCTGGTTTCATTGTGTTGGCAGAGCAGCAGTGACATGCTGCTATTTAGAGAGCTGAAAAGAAGCCTACAGCACTGAACTGAGGCATGACAACTCAGGAAGTACCAGCAGTCCTCAAATGGGTCAGGATGGACTGAATATTAACTAGGCCCTGCACGCAGCAGCATTATGCTGAAAACTGAACACGCAGCTCTGGCCCTGCCTACGCTTTCTGTAACACACACACATTCTGAAATGGCAGGAAGAACACATTGCATTAAGATGAAAAAAAATTCCTGTAAGACAGAGAGAATGTTCAGAGACTTTGCAGTTTTAAAAAAGTGAGTTTGTTGACGTAATATTGCTACATAACATTAACTTAGGTGTCTATTTATCTATCCATCTTCATTCGTTCCATTGTTCTGTCATTCTATTCATCCACCCATCTACCTAACCATCCATCCGACTATCTATGAGTGCCTATTTTAAACAGAGAATACAGAAGAATAAAATTTTCTGATGATTTGGTTTGATACTTTTTAAGAGCAATAAACCTCCCTTGACACGGAGCGAATTGAATAAAACATCTCTGGAAAAGGTTTTTTTAAAAAAAAGCATCAAATCCCATGTCAAACATGCACCGACACCATCCAATGCTGCCACCAAGTGGTTCACATTAATCTGTAGCTTGTGGAAATGTCAGCCATGCGATCAACGCTTGAAGCTTATGAACACTGATGGGCCAGTTTTTAAGGTATCGAGATTCCCTGCATTGGCTCAGACCACGCCAGTACATTCATTTGTCATGTTTAATTACCTAATGACTTCCAAACAAGCGTGTAATGAAAACAAAGCCTCCATTACAACAATAAAAGACTCAAAGCCAGTGAGACAGACCTGAGAACCACTGCTATTTTGGTGCCAGCAGCCGCCGTCTAATTGGTACTGCTTCCAAGAACTAGCAGCTACAGAGTTAGCGTTTTACAAGAACACTGAAATTGCTATTGGCATCCTGGGCATAATAAATCTGATAAAAGGCTTTTGCTAGAGAAATTCGGGGGAGGTTGTTATGACAGTGCTCATTATATGTGTGAACTCTGCAAAACTTTTCCTTCAAATTCTAGAATGTTGACCTTTTCATTCCCTCTTTTTTTCCTGCTGACTTCTCTCTGACACATCATTAACTATTAAGGTAGTCCTATTAGCACAAGAAAGAGACGAAAGCGTATGTGTTTCCTCACGGAATATCTCCTGAGCTTTCCGACAATACAGTCTCATTGTAGTCTTTACCGCTATTGATTTTTCTCATAGATAAGACGGCTAAATATCCTCAAGAGTTCTAAATGCTTCCTCTGCATTCAACAGAAGATGATCTTTTCTTCCTGGTTTTGGGGATCTTCTACTCCATGCTCTCTCAGGAGATAAGCCTCGGTCACACCGTATAGGGCAACAGATATAAGCAACACTACAGAAATATCTTCTAAATCACTGTTACAATGTAATAACTGCGTAATTACATTAATATATGTATATTACAATGTAATAACTGCATAATTACATAATAAATGTATATTACAATGTAATAAATGTGTAATTACATTGTAACACGCGTGTCAAGTCTGTTTGTCAAAATACACTAGTAAAACCATTTGAAAATAATGTGTTCAACCACTTGGTCACACTGGTTGTGTAGAGGAAACCCACAGCCATATGGGACCGAAGATCAAAGGCATTTCCTATCTCACTACTTACAAAAGCTTCAATAACATGAACGAGTTTAAAATTTAAACATGGCTAGAGGAGAGACATGGTTTTGTTCACATTTGTTTCAGGTAGTGTTCTGCATCATGCAATACATGTGGCTCTTCAATGGGAACGTCTATTAAATATTAATAGCCGAGCAACTGACTGAATTAGATGTGCTTTCATCACCAAGCTTTTTTTGCCTCTGAAATTATTCTTCAATGATTGTCTTCCACGCGTAAATGCAAACGGCAGCTTACCTTGCAGCTTCAACAGATAAGATACAGTGACTCTGAGGAACAGACACAAATGCACAGATAGTGTGACACACTGTGATTGACGGAAGCTGATTACGTAAAATGACATATGATAAACAGTGAGGCTGAAAGTATGATCTGTATTTCAGGACCACAAATTGTGTCATGTTACACAATCCATGACAACCAAAGATCAAGGCAAACAGAAATCTCTGCAGCATACAGTATTCGGTGTCATTATACAAAATATCATCAAGCGGAGATAAAAAGCCAAAACTCTGTAGATTATTTTCTATACAGGTCATCCATATGGTCCCACGTTTATCAGAACATCAATAGAAGCTATGAACACTTTGATTTCACCAGAAGATCTACCTACGAATTTCAAATTTATGTAACCTTACATATGATGAACCATCTTGCCACATTGGACATTTTTTTTTTTAAAGAAACACAAAAAAAAAAAAAAAAATCATATCTTGTGATTATTTACCCATGTCATCCTAAACCTATTTGCAGCTACATTTGATTAAAACAAGAAGAGTACAACATCCTATGTTTTATGCCATTCACTAAGCTACAATATGACTTCTATTTACAGCATCTTGTACTATACTTAGTTTTTTATTTATACTCTCTTCTTATTGGGGGCTAGACAGATGTGTTGAGAAAAAGAAAAAAAAAAGTGTCTGTGTTCTCTGTTCCACACAAAAATAACATGAAAAAAGTTTGGAATGACATGAGTGCAAATAAGGACAAAATGTTGATTTTTGGTGAACTATTCCTTTAAGGCCATGAAATCTCCCGCTTGTTAAGCCTTCATTGTCCTGTCAAGCCGTCTTCAATCCAATCCGGGTACTTTGTTCTGTGGGATTCCGACTGTTTGTTCTTTCTATTGTTTGTGACGGGTGTTGTTGGATGCATTTTCAGAGTCAGAATCTAAAAAGCCATGGTAATTTGCAGCACTGCAAAAATCGAATGTACAAACAAACGAACAGAACATTTCTTTCTGAGTCAGCTGTTTGCCGAGGATGTCATTCACCTATTATTTGTGTCCATGGAGGTAGGGCTTAGAAGAAAGTCTCCCGGCACAGAGGACATGTGGATTTGTTGCTAGATGTGAACCATTTATACTGTGGAATGAAAGGAAATGGAAACAACCGGTCAGTGAGGGACCAGAAGCATTCGAGATCATTCACGGTTGCACATTTTGCTGATTCTGAAAAATCTGCAGAATTGAGGTAATAAATGGTGACAGATTGAGGACTTCACTGCGGATGAGAAATTATTCAGTTTCAAGTGCACTGGTGACCTTTTACAGAATTTGAAACCTATGATTTGAAAGGGATTCAGTCATAGTGCCAATAAGAACATTAAAACTCAACACAAAATCAAAATTGAGCTCATTTACTTTCTGAAAATCATTGAATATCTTGTTTCACACAAACACGTCAGATTACAGAATTCAAATGGGTGCCATGTAAACTTTAAACTGCAGATATTTTAGTTCTCTAAATTCATAAAATACCAAATGCTCATAACTACACTTACTATGTTTTAAAAGCGTTCATCTAAAAATAACCATGATGGAAGAGTAAAAGATGCTGTATGTGGCACTCACCAGACAGGCGGAGTGGAACTTCTTTTTGCAGGTACGGCAGGCTTTCTTTGGCAGCGAGTAATTGGATCCGTGAATGACAGAGAAGCAGATCATACAGTCCTCCACCCCCTCAAAACGCTTGTCAACATTGTTCTTCCACAGCGACAGACCTTCCAGAATACTGCCATTCTACCAAACACAAACACATCATCTAAATTAGTCGGGGCATTTTCAGTTATTCAAAATAAATCACTCCGGGCATTTAACTGTTACTTTAATAAACCAGTTCAACTGGGCTAAACCCAAACTAAACATGCAACATTAACAGCAGCCCCCAAAAGTATTCAAATCTAAAAAGAAAAGGGGGGGAGGGGGATGTACAAATACTACTGCATTAGATAAAGAGCCAACCTTTTAAAGCAACAATGGCCCAAAAAATATTTCCTTTTTTTTTTTTTGACAAGCTAGTTGTATTAAGCTAAATGTTACTGCATATATCTTAAAAGGTTTAAACGGAGAACATTTTGTACTCCCTGTACCTGGTGTGTGAGGTACGTGTTGAGCTGAAGCATCCAATTGCGCCACTGCTGAACGGCCACACCCACTCTCCGCCCACTCTCCACTAAGATAGAGCCGAGCGGATAATTCTGAGGCAGCTGAATCACCAGCTCTATGAAGATATCGTCGACAGAGTAAGTCGCGATCACCTCCCGCGTGGCAGACCGTGCTTTCACCTGAGAATGCCAATCACATCAGATCACAATGCCTAATTTAACTTAAGCACCCATTATTTTCATACACTTAAATTTCCACCACAGCTCACCATCATGTTCTCAAAGGTCTGGGTGCTGGACTGCACAGAAGCAATCTCCTGCGCAGACAGAACGCTGCTGACGTACTTGCTGGTGAATTTATCCACCGTGCTGAAGACCCGTTTCTCTTGGCTGTTCCACCACAGACGCACCATTGCAGGCAAGTCTTTCAGCGCACCATAGTATACGGAGCAGGCCAGATGGGGAACCTCAAACTGCAGGCCTTCAGTTTCTAGAAAACACACACACTTATTGAGATAACCTCAGATCCGGGAGATATACATTAATGTTAGAAATAATTGGTGGTCAACTGATGGGCTGCAGGTTTATTCTGATCAGGTCACAGTTAGCAGACTGTGTTGGTACCGATGACTAAATCTAACGATTAAAACTCTGTAATTTCCATAAAGTTTCAGTAATTAAAATGAAGCTGAAATATAATGTAAATATAGATGAAAAACACGCTTAAAAAAAACAAAACAATTAGGAATGTTGCCTTGACTACTAATTGAAACGAGTTGAAGTTAAACAGACTAAAATTTAAATAAAATAAAAGCTTTTTTAAATAATATAAATAACCAAAACATAACAAAATTGCTAAAAATGTAAAATGAAAACAAAATAAAATAAAACTGAATGAAAAATGAAACTAAATAAAAAGTATTACTTTTTTTCATTACTAATAATATCCCATATTTAATGCTTGGTTTTATCAACATTTTTATATACAATAAATCATTTTGGTAGTGTGTTGAATCCTGTGGTTAAACCAGCTGAGAATTACGGTTATAAATGATCTATAACATACTCCGGGGTGAGAGAGACAAACTCTCAGTGAAGAAGGTTTTGGGTTCTTTGCTGGAGGGTTCTGCTGGCTGCCCAGGCACTGATGGGATCTCTGGCATCAGACGGAACAGGTGAAGGAGGAGTTTATGAAGAGAGCGAGTCTTCTTCAAATGCAGAGAGTACTGAGCTCGGAGCTGACAAACAAAAACAGACATTTTCACTACGTGAAAGATTCTGCAGCCTTTTTTCACTTTCACTCAAAATCATAAAGAGCTGGGGAGATGAAAGCTGTGACATTATCTCTCAATTCTTCGGTCACAATGAGACGGACACATCTGACAGATCAGTTAACCTCTAGAACGTCTCTGTTAAAAGTTTATTAAAAAGGATGAGACCATGACTGACATCTTTCCAGAGCCATATGACTTACTAAAGACTTACATGAGATGAAGAAGCCTTGAAGAAGGTGAGGAGGAGTTTCCAGGCCAGAAGATATCCCAGAATGCAGCAGTGCTCCATACTGAGGGGCTGCACTACTGCAAACTCGCCGACTTGCACACCACCTAGAATACTCTCCAAGAGCTCTTCTGTGGCAGACAGGATGCTCATTAACGCTGCTGGAGGAGACCTAGAGGAAGTGCACACAGTAAGTTGCCAGGATACCATTTAACTTGTGGGTGGCCAAAAAATAAAATAATAATAGCATAATTAAAAATAAAGCAAATATTAAACATTTTTAAATAATAAAATATCTTAAATAATAAACAAATAAGGGTTAAAAATGCAATTCAATAATAAAAAAAAACATTTATATAATGTTACTGCATTTCTTTAATTATTTTACCCTGTAGTAATTTTAAAATCTACAGGATCTATTCTGCATTACATATCCAAAGCCTTTTAAGAGCCGGTGTGTGTCTTTGTGTGTCTTACAAGCATGGTTCTTCTCCATCTTCGTCATCAGATTTAGCGCTGGCACTCTCGCTGTCGCTCTCTGGCAACAAAGGCATCACCCTGTAAGACACGAACACATCACTCACATTTCTCCTGAGACGATTCAACGCCAGCACTGAGCCTCATTCAAAGCCTTGTAATGGACATAGCATTACAGCAACAGCACAGAGGAGATCTCAGCTAACCCCGTGGAATATAAAACCGTTTCTCTCCCAGAGGCTTGTGCTCTCAATGAAGCATATTTAATTAAACCCAAAGCGGAACGCATTGTGGATTAAACTTCTTCCGTACAATATGACCTTAAGGCGATGCAAAAAGTTGCCGTCCCTTGGAGTATTTATTTCAATTACATATACAATTATGTTCTAGACAGATACTTTCCTACCAAAGCAACTTACAGGAAAGTCCATTATAGCGTTTCTGCAGACGCTGCAGAACAGGTAGATAACCTTAAGGTGGTATTCTAAACTTTGCATTTTACTTTTCCCCACAAGTCCAATTATTATGTTAAACAATTTTTCTTGCACCAAAAACAGTTGTAATTTGGTTTAACATGACCATTTTCTGCCCTTTCAGTTTTTAGTACAGGTTGTTTTTGCTACTGTTCCTTTAAAACTTTGTTTATACGCTAATGTGCCTATGGTTGCTGATCATGGGAAAGGGCATTTAAAATATATCTACATTTTGCTGGAATTCGAGAAAAAAAAGATTACCCCCAAAAATCTAAATTTGCTGAAAATGTATTAACCCTTAGGCCATCCAAGATGTATAAAAATGTATTTCTTCATCGCAACAAACTTGGAAAAATGTACAATTACATCACTTGCTTGCCATTAGTCCAGTAGACTTAATGGGTGCCATTAGAAAGAAAGTCCAAACAGCTAATAAAAGCATCACAATAATCCATAAGTAATCCACACGACTCCAGTCCATGAATGCCTTGTGAAGTGAAAAGCTGCAAGTTTTAAGGGAAAAAATCTTCATAAAGCTGTTTTTAACTTCAAATAATTGCATCCATTGGCGAGCAAGTGGTGTAATGCTAAAAATTAATTAAAACAAATAAAATTTTCAAATTGTTTTGGGTAACCATTCCTTGATCAAAAGTAAGTTTTCCATGATATGACACAGTTAAATGAGTTAAAGGTGGTAACAGAGTCTGTACTTGTGAAGGATGTGGTAGACTGCGAGCTGTAACGGCCGGGCTTTGAAGAGCAGGAGGGGTGAGAGGGTATTCAACAGGGTTTGGAGGGGCTCTGGCAGACTGCTCCTCTGGTCAGCTACAAACCGAGGAGGGAGTTTATTCTGTGTGAGCAGCTCCACGGGGATGTAGGTAAGAGCCTCCCCCACTGCCCTCAACACCGCCAGGGGGAACAAAGGATCATCTGGCTCTGTAAAGTCCGCTGAGACAAAAGTTTGACATTTTACCCACCAGACATCATGTTTCCATTAAATATCAAAATTATAAATGATACAAGTATAAAAATGAATTCTAGGTTAATACTAGAGATGAGTCACCATGCCATTTGGGCAAACAGATGATTACGAAGTTTAAATAGTTTTTTTGCTTGTTTTGTTTAGTGGCTGAGCTTTAATTTATACTATACATTTTTTTTTTTTTTGCAATTTATGCAATTGTAGAAACTATAAATACAATACAATTTATGGTCAAAACAGTAGAACATTTCCAATAGTCGCCACATGACATTATGTATAATTATATAGTTAATCTTATATACATAATTTTTGTTATCATTAAGGTATTTTGTTATTTAGCTAACATTTGCTGCATTTAGTACTGTTGCCGTTTTGTTTTTGTTTATGGCCTTTTTCACCATCTATATTTGAGTACCGCCCATGTTTTATTGGACAGCCTGTCTTTCTATTTTACCGCCAGTATTATTATGGTGGTTATCAGCATGTTTTAAGGTAAAGGGGAGATTTCAGTAGTTCAGGTGGAGTGGTATGTAAATATCATATGATTTAATAAAAAAATACTGTTAAAAGTTATAAAAATATATAGGCACCAATATGCCATCCTGTAATACTTGAAACATTGTAACAGTAATTTTCTAATATGAATTTCTCTCTTTTTTTTTTTTTTAGTTCAAACCTTCTTATATAAGTTGTGTTTTTAAATGCATCCCATTTAAAGCACTAGCACAACAGCCAAACACTTTTTTTAAGATGGCATATTTTGAAACATTTACATATACACTATTGTTCAAAGGTTTATGGTTGGTAAGATTTTTTTTTAAATGTCAAGATTTAGACTAAAATATTAAGTAGCAATGACTGTTTTTAACATTGATAAGAAATCAGCATATTACAGTGATTTCTGAAGTATGAAATTCAGCTTTACTATCGCATTAATAAATTACATTTTAAGACTTCTTTCAAAAACATGAAACTACTTACTGACCCCCAACTTTACAGTAGTGTCGATATAATTTTTTAATTTACTTATTTTATTTTTTTAATCATTCAACCACAAACTAAACATGAAGGTTCTTGTTAAGTCGACTCACCAGGGATTTTAATAAGCATTGGGAGCAGAAGGTTGTGAATTCCCTCCAAAAAGAACTCCTTCCACTCAGATTTCAACTCTGGAGGAAGCTGTTCCTCCACACCAGCAGGGGGCGATGTGAAAAACTCACTCAGCCTCACAATCAGCTCACAGTTTGCACACACAAACAGCTGTACCCAAGGATTCCAGAACATGCTGGTGTTCTCACGGGCAGTCTGTGAAAACAACGCAATTACATGTTGCGCTGATTAAAAATGACATATGCATGAATGTCGCCTATATGCAACACGGTTCTAGTAAGTGTGATTATTTATAAGATCAGCCATATGTGTAAAGCATTTCAGATCTGATTTACATCTGGTATTAAAATAAAATCTTTTCAAAATGCAGATTTTATTGTGCAGGGGAAGTGTCTCTGTGAGCCTGTCTACTGCATACAAACAGTGTGAATAAAGAGGGAGAAATCTCACCTCAAGCCATGCCAGCATGGAGCAGAGCAGGAGATCCCAATGAGTGTTTCCCAAGACTGTAGGAGAATTATCCACCACCCAGGACAGGAAACGCATTATTTCTACAGCCAATAAGAGCCATGAAGCTGAAACTTTTCCAAGGTCACTGAAAAAGGACAGATTGCTTGTTATGATAACTATAATAGGGAGTCATGATAACCGCAATATCGCAATACCGCGCTATTGACGAGCCAACCGCAGAGGAATGCAAGAACAGCAGCAACAGAGCGATTTACATTTTCTTCTTTGTAAGGTTACACCCTTCTCGTTTTACACTTTGTGCATGTGTACTGAATATTAAATTAAAGTTGGTAATGATAACACAATGTACACCATACTGATTTGTACAAAAATAATTTCGACAGTGTTGTTCATTACATGTCTCTTTGAATGAATCAATGTTTTTGAACATGCAGTTGAATGAACTGTTTAAAGACTCACTCAAAGACAGTCAGTCCCTTGCCATGTGGTGTAAAAATTGAATTTCATTGACTGACAGCCAATCTAGAAGATGGCTAGAACTCCAGCTCTTTATGCATTGTGTTGCCACTCCTTCTTGAGCATCAGTAAATGTTTTATTGTAATAGTTATATACGAGTCCCTCAACAGTCCTCAGCTTTAAAAGATGATCTCAAAATCATACAGTCACTGTTGGAAAGGGTTCAGATATGCAGAAGATGATGAAAAAACCAAAGAATGTGGAGGATTTTTCAGAAGAACAGCAGGCAGTTAAACTGCTCAGAATAAACAAGGGACTCATGAACAACTATCACAAAACATAAAAACAATCATGAATGATCCAAGAAATGACACACAGTATTAAGATTTAAGGGTATGTAAAATTTTGTCTTGTGGAGTAGATATAAACATAAGTTATGTGAAATAGTTTATTCAAGACAGTACTCAATAAAAAAAAACAACAACATGCAATTTTCATGATCCCTCTTTTTGTTAAAATTATGAACATTTTGGATATTCTGCAAGGGGTATGTAAACTTAAGAGGATATATATACACACAGTGCACATATATCCTCTTATTTTCACTGTTGTCTTTAACAGTTCTGTCTAATACGAATAGAAGTATGTCTAATAATCCGATAGAATGGTTAAACAAAGGAATTAATGTATACAGAAAGGATTATAATGATTGCTTTTATATTAGGCCTATTAGTAATAGAAAGGCAAACATTATTATACTTTCTCGTTTGCCGCCAGCATTAAACAAATATGCATTTGAATAAGTTAAATAAGTCTTTGAATGACTAATGAACATTTAATTTCACAAACCTTGCAACTTAGTCGAATCCAGCTGTGAGATCCTCTGAAGTGTGTATGTGTATCCAGCATGATCACGTGTGTGACGGTCGGTCCGTGTGAAATGAATGCTTTAAACTTTAAACTCGTGATTTCAAATTAAACTGCGCTTTATGCATTTGCCCGCCGTCATATTCATGTCATTTTCACTGTGTACTGTATGTAAAATGAAGGCTACCCTGGCTTTATTTGAAAAATATTATTCCCAGTGCACAAAAACTTCCAAAAATACTGAGTGCCCTGCTGGTTGCAGCCTTTACTTTCTTTTTAAGTATATTTTATTAAATATTTATTTATTTGGGGAAAATACTCTCATCTAAATTATAAGCATGGTTAATTTACATATATATATATATTTTTTATCCATTGTCAAATGATTTCCAATTTCTTAAATATTAATAATAATAAAAAAAATCATATGGACTTTATCCAAGATATCGGCATTGGCTGTCAAAAAACTGACTTGTGGTCAACCACTATATTGCAACACCCACTTTAGCATCTTGGCCACAGCTCTGACAGTGAACACTACTGCCATTGCCGTCTTCCTCATTACAGAGGTGCACACGGCTGAGGCAATGTCTCACCTGTTGAAGAGGAACCATTCTTCCCTACTGTTCCTCCATTCAGCAATCGTGGCTACGACAGCCAACAAAATCTCATCCTCCACAGCCGTGTCGGCCTGAAGACAGCAGAGCAGCACAGCCAGACAGCCCCACACACCTACACACACACAACATTACTTTTTCACATCACTGAAGTGAGTGAGATCGATGTTGCTCAGCCTACACGACTCATCATGTGCGGTGTGTGTATATGGTTTGAATCTCACCATCAGTGCAGTCCTGCTCTCGGTCCTGCCAGTTAAGGAGCTCTGCGACACACAAGGCGATGAGGGATTCTCTCTCTTCACTGGCTAGAAATGGACATAGCACTTGCACTGTGCTTACACTGTGTTCTGAGAGAGGAAAGAAACTGACACACACAAGAGCCGCAGAATTAGAAGTTTCCTCCAGGTCATGAGGAGGGTCACATCCACATCAGCATGTGCTGTTTAACACATTAAGTATTGGGGATGTCTCACCTTTCTACATTGTCATATAAGGCCTTAATGTGGCTTGGTTCGGTTTTGCTGTTCTGCATGTATTTTGCCAGAGCTAGTGACCAGAGGGAGCCCTCTTCTTGTGACCTGTGATTTAAAAGGATAAAAGGGTCTATAAATGATGCTTATGAAAAACAAAATAAAATACATATATTCTATACATGGGCTAGACCAGTTGTTCTCAACTCTTTCCTGCAGAGTTTAGCTCAAACCCAAATCAAACACACCTGAACAAGCTAATCGATGTCTTCAGAGTGACTCGGGCTAAAGGCAGGTGAGGTTTACTAGAAAGTTACTGGTAGGAGAGTTTGATCAAGGCTGCAGCTAAACTCTGCAGGAAAGTAGATCTTAGTGGTCGGAGTCGAGATCCCCAGCTGAGCTAGATCCTTAATAATGAAAAAGCATATTTTGGAGGAAAAAAAAAAAACACACATGAATGAGCTAACCTTATGAAAAGTGTGTCTAAGAGAGTGGTTTTGATCAGGCTGCTGTTGTGGATTCTCTGCTCTAAACTCCAGGACTGCAGCAGTTTGTGATATTCACACACCATGAGTGGTGACAGCTCCATTTCTTCACACCACTGAAGTCCATAGAAAATCTCTGAAACTACATTAAAAACAATATTGGTGACACTTTATTATAACTCTATAAAGCCTATTCTAACAAATTTGATACACATTTGATAAGGCCTCTAAATCAAACGATCTTCAACAACTCTTTGATTGAGAGTTTACACTTTTATTAGCAAATAAAAGCCATCTTACTATCATTTTAACAATGACAATACGTTTAAATAAGACACCGACTGAATTAATTATTTACATTACAAGCTATCAGAACTGACCCGACTTTTTGGCATCTGCACCAAATTGAATGTTTTGCTCAGTTTGAGTCTATGAATACAATTCAGGCGTTTTCCCTCCTTAAATGTTTTAGCTGAAACACTCAATTATCGTTTTAGAGCTTGTAATACATGAGCAACAATGATTATTATTTTAAAAGATCACTGCTACCATAATCTATATGAATGAACGAGTCTCACCTATGTGTTTGAGATCAGGAATTTCAGAGAAGTCTGCCTCCACCTGCTGGTCATCAGGTGAAGCTGCAGTGAAGATGATTCTGCCCAGTAATGCACTCACACACAGGTGTGCCGGCAGCCGGTTCGTTTCCCTGATCCTCCAGACGTCCATGCTGGGGTATTCACCAGTGACTCTGAGACGACCACACAGTAGAGGGTGTTTCACCCACTGCCGACATGCACAAAGAGAATTCATTAGAATGGAATATTTTGTTCATACGAGTACATTCTAAATACAATTTTATGAAAATATTGAAGATATTGAACTTCCTCTCAAAATCTGCTGCCGGCTTGTTTGGCCTGTGTGAATGTCATTTTTTGACCGGCTGAGTACCTGAGGCAGCAGGGCTCGTCTAATGCGACTCCATTCCTCTTCAGTAGGATTAAGACAGCAGATAAACTGAGACAGGAGACAGCTGCTCTTCTGGGCCGAGGCGATGGTCTGAGCCAGACTTTCCACAGCCTGCACCAGGAGCTGCAGACTGACATTAACAGAGGAGATTGAGACAGGTTCTTAAACAATTCTTTCAGCCATCCAAACTTAAAAAAATAAAAATAAACAGCATTTGGAGAAAGCACATTTATCTAAAGGCCATAAGATGAGTCCTTATAAGACCTTTTGACTGTCAGCGGTGTGGTGAGCAGCTGACTTTTAACCCAGAGTGCAATGTTGTGGAGGAGGGTGCCCTCCGTGACCCCTGCGCCCAGGTTAGTGATCAATGATTGAATGCCAACAGTGTAGGCGTGCTGCAGGTTCAGCAGAAGAGCATCTGCCGAGAAACATAAGACATGCATTTAAAAGCAATACACATAATTGAGAAGAAATTGTTTGTTGCTGTGTAACAGTTGAGAAATAGAGAACGACATTCTACATAGACAAATGTTTGAACTTCTGGATTGTTTGGAGTCTACCTGAGAGGTGAGTGATGGTTTGGTCCTGTGCACAAAGCTGGAAAACAGTCATAAGCAACTCCTCAGCAGACGCCAGCAGCAGGCAGCTCGTAACCGAAGAAAAGAAGGTGGCAGCCACGTCAGAGATGAAAGTGACTAGCGGCTCCATGTTCCCAGCGTCTGACATGCCCTTTGCTTCTGACAGGGTGGCGTGAAGCTTGTCAATGATCTGCTCGACATGCACCTTACCAATGAGAGGCCCTGTAGAGAGAAGAAAGGGTGAAACAGCATTATTTTCTTTGAAGAGAACCACTCTTTTGCAACTTAATATACTACCATTCAAAATGTTGGGGTCAGTAAGATTTTTTATTTATTTATTTTGTTGGAAGAAATTCATAGTTTTTCAGCAAGAATGCTTTTTATATACATCTAGATTTATATTTCAAATGGACGCTGTTCTTTTGTACTTTCTATTCATACTGAAAAAATATTAATACAAGTATTTTCAACATTGATAATAAAAAGAAATGTTTACACAGCGTCAAAACAGCCAATTATAATGATTTCTGAAGGATCACATGACATTGACGACTGGAGTAATGGCTGCTGAAAATTCAGCTTTTCATCACAGGGATAAGTGACATTTTTAAATAAATTAAAATAGAAAACAGCTATTTTAAATTGTATAATATATATTGTAGTATAATATAATTGTAAATATTTCACAATATTACTGTATTGTTGATCAAATAAATGCAACCTTGGTGAAAGACTTCCAAAAAATGCCAGTACTCAACTGTCACTCATATTTATTTTTGTGAACACATTTTCTACCAAGGACTTCAATGACTCTGGTATTTTAATTCTTCGTATCTGTGATCCAGGGACTTGTATAAAGAAAGTAAACAAGGTCAGTTTTGTCTTAACTGCTATATGTGAGAGATCAGGTTGTAGTTTCTGAGTAGCGATGAGATGCAGACTTACCATTATTGTGCTGCTGTGACAGAGCGAGGCTGATGAGAGGCCAGCCGTGTGCATGATGGGATGATGAAGAAGGGGATCCACGCAGACCCATCACACACAGCTCTCCTGCCAGACCCACCAACCTCTCCCCTAACACAGGACCCCTTAGCCAGCCAATAAACACCTCCAAACGGACAGGATCTGCACAGGCCTGGTGTCATGAAAGTGACCAGAGAAAATTTAGTTCATTTATATTTCTTCAATGCAAAACACTTTAAAATGTAAGGCTAAATATAACTTAACTGAAAAGATCGCTTAATAAAAACAGGTACCTTTTCAATAAGTTGAAGAATCACACTCCAATTCAAATCCCTCTGTTTTAAAGAGACAAATAACTGATTATTGATTTCACATGTTCGTAAATAAGAAACAAAATGTCTGTTGATTCAGGGTTAGTAAGTTTGTTTTTGAAAGAAATCCATCATGCTCACCAAGATCAAAAATACTACGAAAACAGTAATGTGAAATATTATTACAATTTAAAATAACTGTTTTCTAATATATTATATAAGGCTTTATTATAAGGCTTTTGTGAAAATATAATAATTATTCTTTGTAATAAATACAATGCTTTACTGAAGACCAGTGTCTGTTATTATACTGGTGTTGTAACTTTATCATGCTTAATGATACCCCTTGTGCGTGGTAAATTCACTGAAATACAGCATCTTATGGTTTATTGTTTTAATATATCCCAGTCCCCTCGAACCATCGAGTCTCTTACACTGATGTGGTTGAGGATCAATGTCTTGTCATCACTGGAGCAGCAGCACTGCAGGGAACTGAAAACCATGTCCACCAGGAAGTCTGTATCCTTCCGGTTGTCTTGTTTTAACCATACAGTCACTCTTTGCAGGAGAAAGTGGACAGCTGCATTCTCAGCGAGCGGCCGGAGCTCCGGCCCCATTTCAGGTTTCATTTCCTCCGGCTTCAGCAGCACTTGGAACACCTTAGGACTCGGGAACGCCCTGAGAAGCTGAGACAAGAAGCGCAGGTGCCTTTCCGACTCACAGTCGCTCACGTACACCATGTTGAGCTCCGCCAGCTGGCACACCAAATCCAGCAGGTGTCCATTTCTCAAGGGACAGTGCTGCTCCTCCACCGCTGGAGTTTGCTTGGGAGGTTCCTCTCCTTGGCCTCTTTCTTCTCTGTCAGTGAAGCAAATTTTCACCGTTTTTTTCTTCTTAGTTTGTTTACTGGCACTTTTCGGGTTATGCATAATCTGCAGGAGCAATGCAATGCCCTCTAGGGGAGTTTGCTCGGCTTCTACACAGTCCACATATGTTGTGCACAAGCGTCCCAGACCCTCCCAGAAGTCTGACAACAATCTTTGAAAGGTGGGAGCCTCTTTCCCAACTGCCCGCTTTTCCCAGGACAGAAGCATATCTGAGACCTGAGGGAACAGAGGACCTGTCTGCAGCGATGGGTTTCCCAGAGCCCTGTCGATCAATGGCAGGAGCTGTGAAGAGAGAGAGATCAATGCATGAGACATTAGCAGATTTCGAGAGAGACCTTTTCCTTGTGATCTACAGACCTGTTCTGAGATCAGCATGTTCTGGATGATTCTCTGCTCCTGCTCGTCTCCGATGTTCTGCAGGATGATAAACCGAAGGCACTCCATTGTGGCAAAAATTATGGCTGCACTCTCTGAGGGACTGGACTTAGTACGATCGCTCGCCAGCCTGGACCAAACATACCAGAATAAAGGAAAACATCAATTAAAAAGTGCAAAAATACACAACTAGTCAAAAGTTTGGAATAATTATGATTTTATTGTCATGCATATATATATATATATATATATATATACACATATATATATATATATATATATATATATATATACACATATATATATATATATATATATATATATATATATATATATATATATAATTAAGCTAAATGTTTTCTCTTATATATATATATATATATATATATATATATATATATATATATATATATATATATATACATACACATATACACAATTATTGATGGAAAAATATATTAAATTAGTAGAATATAACAAATGTAAAAATGAACATGACTATAGGATGAATGACTCTATGAAGATGACATTTACCCCTGTATGACAGATGTGAGGAATGTCCTAGAGAACTCAAGGTTGGGCTGTGTGACCTCTGCTGGCAGCTTGCTTATAAACGGGAGCAGGTTTGGATGCAGAGATGTTGCAAGACCTCGACCTCCTTCTTTAAGAAGCACCCATAGCTTTGGCATCACGCCTTTCCTGGCACTGACATGCGTCCAGCAGTTCTGCACAGAGTTTATGTGACCATTATGAATCACAGCGGACAACAGACAACATTAAGGTGCACTAACATTTCAATAAGATTAATCAAGATTCGTTTTGGAATGAATTCGGTTTATGCAAGAGCTAGAAAATATGATATTTTTGTTGTTTATTATGTAAAATAAAGATTTATATAATTATTCATTTAAATTACTATTTAGGTTTGGGGTTAGTAAGATTTGTTGATGAAAATTAAGCATAATTTCTCCATTCTTCAGTGTCACATGATCCTTCAGAAATCATTCTAATATGCTGATTTGCTCCAAACCATTAAACGGTAACATATTTGTCAGTATATCGGTGTAAAAAAAATAAAAATCAGTCTCACATCAACACAGGACAGAATATGGAGGACTGCCTCCCACAGAGGGGGCAAGACCACCGGGTCTGTGTCGTCGATTGACAGCAGCACAGAAGAACACACTCGGGCCGCTTCTGCCTGAATCAGCTGGGGTGTGTGCTCACACATGGTGACAATCAGCTCAAAAAACGCCCCTCGAATCTAGCAAATAAAAAAAGACAACTCTGAATCATATTAACACACATAATAATCAAGAAATCATCTAACAAATAGTACCATACAAAGAGATTTTAATGTGGATGTAAAGTATCATAAATAAAAACTTGCAGAGTTGCTAGTCATGGTCACGTTTGGTTAGGATCCCAGCTCACCTGTGGGGTCTTGTGTTTACTGTACTTCCAGAATTTGACCTGTGTGAAGAGTTGTGTCAGTCGCTCCTTTAGAAGCTCTCTGTCCTGCTCGGGTAAAATGCTCAGCAGTCTCTTCAGAGCTAGCAAAGAGCTGGTCAACAGACGGATGAACTTAGCCTCACGTTCCTCTTCTGGCACACTCCTGCACAAAAATGAACAAAATAAATCAAATGTAATATATTCTACACATAAACTACTACTATTATTATTAATAAGGAACACACTGCATTTTTCTTTAAATATAACAATGTCACCAAGCAAAACTTATGTCACTATCATTGTACATATACACTTACTGAGGGTCACTGAGAGTGTCAGCGGTTTCTTTCAGCAAATTGTCTTGGAGAACCTGAAAATCACAGAGAATATTTAGATATATTTAACTTCAGCTGAGCAATGACAACATGCATCAAAAATTCTGCAGTTTGTCATTTTTTCCGTCACTATGAGCATAAGATAAGCTTACATTCAGGATTTCATCTTTACAGAAGCTGATGGCCTCTGGTTGTTTATTCAGGGGAAATGCGGCCTGGAAGGCAGCGCTGGCAGCCGAGGCAGCAGGAGAGTATGTGTCACACTGAGAGATGAGCCAGTGACCCATGATGCTCTTCAGGTAGGGGGCCAGATTCCTCTTGACTTTTAAAATCAGCTGCTCAAAGGCCTGCTGGGTGGCCTCTCGCACACGGCGATCATGGTCCTGATGAAAACATTAAATAAACTTGTTCAGCAAACCTTCAACTAAATTAATCATTTAAATCTTCTTGCTGACTCTCTATATAAAGTGTGGTTCTCTGAGACCACTAGATAAATATTAGAAACATGCAAAACTAAGTTAACACAAAATCTTTCATTTAAAATTGTTTAACCATTATTACTATTTGAATAATGTTAAATTGAACATTTTTCATTTAAGCAAATATAAAAATTAAATACAATCATAAACATATAAATAAAATAATATACAAATAATGATAGGGTTGTGATTCTTCTCTTACCACTGATATTCGGCAGTAGATCCGAGGCCAGTATGGGAGGACACCTTTTACAACATCAGGCTGTCGCTCTTGACACATCACTCCAAACTCTTGTACTGCCTGAAATAAACATCAACCAGTATTTATGAGCCATTCAATTACAGAGTCATTCAAATGAAATGGTTTATAGAAATTTATCTGTTTTTTTTTTTTTTTTTTTTACATATGCAACAGGATAGCAATATATGGTTAATTTACTGAAATTACGGTTCTAATAAATTATTACATTTACAATATACCTTACATACAGTAGTTGCATTGCTATCTATGCAGGGTCAGAAAGCTCTCGGATTTCATCAAAAATATCTTCATTTGTGTTCAAAAGATGAATGAAGGTCTTACAGGTTTAGAACAACATGAGGGTGAGTAATTAATGAAAGAGTTTTCATTTTGGGGTGAGCTAACCCTTTAAGAAAATGCGTGTGGAGATCAAGAATGACCGTGATAGTGCTTAGTGATCCACATTTTTACATTTTACACATCATCCCTTTTGAAACATTTGCCCACTAGACAACAGTGATACCTTCAATTTTGTGACTGCATCTCTCTTGGACAGCTTCCGAAGAACCATGCGGAAGTCTGCATCAACCTGATTGTCTATCTCCTCTGCCCCCTGTACTGCAGGTACATATCCTGGATCACTGGAGGTGGAGACACCGAATCCAACAAACCCGGGTACAACGCCACTCTCCCTGGCCAACAGATCAGCAGCTCTTCCACTGCTAGACGGCTGAAAGGCAGAACACACAGGGCTGCCATTACATATTCATCACCATTTCATAGCTAGTTAATTACAGTCCTATGGCAGTTGGTCAGAGTGTCCCAGCCGCATCACAATCATCATATATGATTGCTCAACTCATGCACTTTCAGTCCGATTACACTACAAACACGTGACGTCGGGTGGTTTACATAACGATACACGATAAAAAGAACCGCTGTTTCATAAACACTTTACTTTCATACAATAGGTGACGGGAAGTACATAAATGTACATCATTTGTTGTACCGAGCTATCATGTGGTTTACATACGTTAGTTTATCAAACTGACCAGTTAGGGTCAACTACAATGGCTCCTTGCTATTATTTCACAGATTTGGCTTGTAGCTGGAAAATGTTACAAATCGAATAACTTTAATTCTTCTTACCCGAACATTTCCTTTCGTTCTCTGTTTATTTTTGCCACCCATTTTTATTTGTCGGCTGAGCGTCTGCTTCCTTTCCGACTTGAGTACAGTCACAGTAGGCGCGCGGTTATGATGTCACGCACACGCGATTTGCGTGCGTCTAAAATACTTTACGTCGCACGCGTGGAGTGTGCTGTGATCAATATCGACAGGTATCTCGGTTTTTTTACTATGTGGACATTCTCGCATTCTCTATACATATGGAATTCTTGTTTATTTCTTTAATTTATAAAATGATACTGATATTATTTATCTTACTGTTACTGATGTTTAATAAATAGCTTGTTCTATACTTTCGAGCCTCATGTGCTGATAGTATACTTCAGTGCGTTTCTCGTTTAAAGGGAAGGATGAGCGTGGACGTGGAGCGTGTGTTGATCCAGCTCCAGGATGAGACCGGAGAGGTGCTCGGATCCCCCTTCGATGTGCCGCTGGACATCAGTCCGGAGAAACTGCAGTTGGTCTGCAACGCACTGTTACAGAAGGTAGGACTTATGTGCTCCATCCAGCTGTCAGACAGCCTGCCCATGATGTGCTGGACTACAGTACCTTACCTTATCTATTCCGTTAAAACCCTTTTAATATATTTTTATGATAGATCTGAAACACTGTGTTAGAGATATGTACCGTTCAAAGGTTTGGGGTCGATTCGAAGTCTCTTTGTGCTCACCAAGACTTCGTTTAGTTGATAATTAATACAGTAAAACAGTGATATTGTGAAATGTTATTAACATTTTAGAAATACCTGTTTTCTATTTGAATATATTTTAAAAATGTAATTTATTCCTGTGATACAAGTCTGTATTTTCAGCATCATTACTCCATTCTTCAGAGTCACATGATCCTTCAGAAATCATTCTAATATGATGATTTGCTGCTCAAGAAACATTTCTTACTATTTTCAATGTTGGAAACAGTTCTGATACAATTTGTCAGGACTCTTACATTTCTACATTACATGTATTAACAATATTACATTTATCTGAATTCAGAATATTCTGTCTTTACTGTCAGTTTTGATCTGTAATACACCTGTTCTGAATAAAAGCATTACATTCTTTAAAACAAACCCCAAACCATAATGTATATTTAGTTTATTGCAATCTTTTAAGTATAAAATCACTTAAATATCCTCATGTGTTATAAAGTTTGTGTTCATTTAGAATATATATCTGGGTCATTGACATAACATGAAAGCAGTGATATACTATATCTAAAACTTTTTGTGTACTTGAGTAATACTTTTAATTGTTTTATTACATATTGTTCAAAACATTTAGTTTTAATATATTAATGGGTTACTCGGAATATAGTTTCTTAGAACTATTTGAGTGAAATGAAATTATGATCAGCACATAATATGCAATTTACTATTTTTTCCAATCTTCAACCTATAGTCTAGATGTTGAAAAAATCTGATGTCCTTGTTGATTGTCAATTACACATTACATCAGCAAGCCTTGTTCAATAACATGTATACTGTACAATAGCTATGCTTGAAAAATTAATACATTACTTTGGATAAGTAAAGGCTGGTTTTGAATGATGCCGGTTATGATTTACTGCAGGTTTTATTGCTTCATAACCCCAATCTTTTTGTCTTTCTACAGGAGGAGCCTGTGCCGTACCTGTTCTTTGTGAAAGATGCAGAGGTGGTGTCGTCCCTGGGCTCCTGTGTTCAGGACCTGGGCCTGGAGACTGAGCAGGTGCTGCCGGTTGTGTACCAGCCGCAGGCCGTGTTTCGTGTCCGGGCCGTGGCTCGATGCACCAGCTCTCTGGAGGGCCACACAGAGGCTGTCATCTCTGTGGCTTTTAGCCCTACAGGAAAGTAAGTGGATTAAACCGTAGCTTTACTTTATATTAACACATGTTAATGTCTACCATATCAGACTGTATGCATCCAAATAAAGCTTTTTTTTTATTTTTGGGGATGCTCCTCAGATATCTGGCCAGTGGATCTGGGGACACCACCGTGAGGTTCTGGGATCTGAGCACAGAAACACCACACCACACTGCTAGGGGTCAGTTTTTCACTCAATTTTATAAAATGCAGTGCATCTGTAAGTTAAACCAAGGATCTGACATTTTGTCCATCATGTTTTATAAGGACACACACATTGGGTTCTGTCCATCGCCTGGTCTCCAGATGGCAAGAAATTAGCATCAGGGTGCAAAAACAGTCAGGTGAGCAAATCACGTTTATTATAAATCACTGATATTGCAGTTTACAAAATGTTCTTTAGGTCTAATATAATGATTTACATCTGCTGTGATCTTTGCAGATCTTCTTGTGGGATCCAATCACAGGAAGTCAGATCGGAAAGACCTTGACGGGACATACGAAGTGGATCACCTGGCTGTGTTGGGAACCCCTCCACCTGTGAGTTTTAACAAATCAATTTGGCCTTGTAATCAAAGTATGTTTCATATCGCTTTATTTACATGTGTTAATTTAGTTATTTTAGCTCTACAGGAAATTCATGAGAATTTATTTGAAATAATTTAACTTGTATTTTACTGTAATAATTAAAATAATTAATAAAATTGTATTGTTTATTATTTAACAATTGTTTTATTTGGTAACAAACTAAAATCAATAAGCTCCCATTAGTAATTGTTAGCTAATGCATTAAACAAAACTAACTAACAACAAGCAGTTCTCTTAGTATAATATGTATTAATCTTTGGTAATGTTTGTTAAAAATTAATAAATGCTTTAGAATAATTTTTTAATTTGTTAGTTCATGTTTACGAATGTTGTAAAATGGAAAGTTATATTTCTTAAAAAGGTATAATGAAGCTATTTTCACCCCACCACAGGAACCCAGAGTGTCGATATTTGGCTAGCACCAGTAAAGACTGTTCGATTCGGATCTGGGATACGGTTTTGGGCCGCTGTGATAAGATCCTGACCGGCCACACACAGTCAGTGACGTGTGTAAAATGGGGAGGTGACGGTCTCCTGTACACTTCATCTCAGGACAGAACCATTAAAGTCTGGAGAGCCAAAGACGTAAGTTGTTTCCACTCATGATGGATCAAATATAACTTGAAACAATATTAACTTTTTGACTGATTGGCGTTTGACTGAATTGTGGTGTGAATGTGTTCTCGTCTGTGCCATAGGGGGTTCAGTGTCGTACATTGCAAGGTCACGCTCACTGGGTCAACACGCTGGCCCTCAGCACCGACTACGTTCTGCGCACAGGAGCATTTGAGCCGGCTACTGCAACCATAAACCCTCAGGATCTCTCTGGATCATGTATGTTTCAACTCCTGCACATGATTAATTAACACACACTACTGTTCAAGTGTTTGGGGTCGCAAAGGCTGCATTTATTTGATCAAAAATACAGTCATATTGTGAAATATTATTACAATTTAAAAATAATGGTTTTTTATTTATTTAATATATTTCAGAATGTATCTTATCTGTTTAATTTATCTTAATGTTTCTGTTTTCCGCAGTGGAAGAGATCAAGGAAAAGGCTTTGAAGCGCTACAACAGTGTCAGAGTGAGTGCGACCAGTCTATATACACTATACGAGAGAAGGGATTTATTATAAACCTGAGCATTTTGTGTTCTTAAGGGTGAAGGCCATGAGAGGCTGGTGTCAGGATCTGATGACTTCACAATGTTCTTATGGAACCCAGCAGAGGAGAAGAAGCCAGTGGCTCGATTGACGGGACACCAAGCACTGGTCAATGAGGTGCTGTTCTCACCGGACACACGGCTGATCGCCAGCGCTTCCTTCGATAAGTCTATAAAGATCTGGGACGGAAAGACGGGAAAGTAAGTAGGGTGGTCATAGATCCTTGATTGATTTGGCCGTGTGCGGATTAGCATACTGCCATATATCTGACATATGTGTGCAGTATTATATTTCAACATTATTAGTAGTATACAGCATGTAAAATGTGTGCACAGTATGCAGATATTCTATATGCAATGAATGCTCAGATTCATATCAATGTCCAGAGTGTTAGTATTTAGTATTAAGTATTATTATTTAGTTTCTTATTATTTTTCAATTAGATTTTTTACTTTTATTTAATTGTTTTAAGTTGAATTGTATGTGCTTTATTCATTTTTACTAATAATTCAATATACCTTAAATTAGTAACAATTTAATTATTATGTAATAATTATTTTAGTTTTAGAAATAATTTAGTTAGCATGGTAAAATAAGTTTCTCTTCTAAAATAAATGTCTTTGTTTTTATGTGTGGCCCTGGACCACAAAACCATTCTTAAGTCGCTGGGGTATGTTTTTAGCAAAAGCCAAAAAATCATTGTATGAGTCAAAATTATATATATATTTTTTTTTTATGCCAAAAATCTTTAAGATATTAAATAAAGATCATGTTCCGACTTCCATGAGGATATTTTGTGAATTTCTTACAATAAATATATTAAAGCCTAATTTTTTATTATTAATAAGCATTGCTAAGAGCTTCATTTAGACAACTTTAAAGGTGATTTCCCCAGTATTTAGATTTATTTGCACCCTCAGATTCTCCTCAGATAGTTCTATCCCAAACAAATATTGTTCTATCCTAACAAACCATACATCAATCGCAATCTTATTTATTCAGCTTTTAGATTATGTATAAATCTTAATTTCGAGAAATTGACACTTAAGACTGGTTTTGTGGTCCAGGGTCACATATCAGCTTTATATCAGATGTTGTTGAATTCAACAGTTATGAAAAAAAGAACTTCCAGTAGTGTACACTAGAGGGCAATATCACATTATCACTGGCATATTTACCTGCACATGGCAACAACCAAGAATGTTCCTTGAAATACAACATTAAACATGTCTATATGTTTTCTCTGACCTCATGAAAGTGATTTTAAAGGGCTGTAAGGTTAGGTTATTTCTTACTGTTTTTCACAGGTACTTGAGTTCACTTCGCGGTCACGTGGGCTCGGTGTACCAGGTGGCATGGTCCGCAGACAGCCGTCTGTTGGTCAGTGGCAGCAGTGACAGCACTCTGAAGGTGTGGGACATCAAGAAGGGCAAACTGACCGCAGATCTGCCTGGACACGCTGATGAGGTGACACACTGAATGGATTTAGTTCAGGGCTTGGAGTCTTACACGAGAGCCAGAACTTCAGAATGACTTGCATGAGTTATTTTATTAGCATTTATATATTATAATAATATTTTGAATTATTTTATATTTTTTTAGTTTTAGTAATTTTTAGCTTTTGCATTTTTATTTATATATATATATATATATATATATATTCTACATAGTGTAATTTTTTTAGTTTTAGGAATTGTAGTACTTAAATCTATTTACTATGTGTGTTCACGCTGTGTGTGCACTCGGATGGGTTAAATGCAGAGCACCAGATCCGAGTATGGGCTACCATTTCTTGATAAATGTCACGACTTTCACAAATCTGCAATTTATTTCTCATCCGCCTTATTTCAATTTAATTTAGAAGTTTTCGTTTTTATATAGCTTTAATTTATATTTTAGTTTTAGGAATTTTAGTACTTTAATTTTGTATATTTCATTTAGTTGCCTAGGCAACATTTCTAACTTTTTTTGTAATCCATTTAAAATTAATGTTATATTGGCTTTAATTTAAATATCAGTTTAGGTTTTAATATTTTTGTTTTGGCATTTAGCATTATGGCATTATGACATTTAGTATATATATATATATATATATATATATATATATATATATATATATATTTATTTATTTATTTATTTATATAGGTTTAATTTTAGTAGCTTATCTTAAAGGGTTAGTTCACCAAAATAAAAATAAAAAATGATGTCATTAATAACTCACCCTCATGTTGTTCCAAACCAGTAAGACCTCCATTTATCTTCGGAACACAGTTTAAGATATTTTAGATTTAGTCCGAGAGCTTTCTGTTCCTCCATTGAAACTGTGTGTACGGTTTACTGTCCATGTCCAGAAAGTAATAAAAACATCATCAAAGTAGTCCATGTGACATGAGAGGGTCAGTTAGAATTTTTTGAAGCATCGAAAATACATTTTGGTCCAAAAATAACACAAAATACGAGGATATTCAGCATTGTCTTCTCTTCCATGTCTGTTGTGAGCGCGTTCACAAAACTGCAGTGATGCTGCTGGCGTGTTATCTTTGTTATTGAGCGCACCAGAAAACACGTCAGCAGTCGCACTCATTGCGACTGTCCCATATATTTTAAAATCTGGAGATGACCTTTAACAGGCCGCTAAGCACTCCAAAATATATAATAACAGCATAAGTGTTTTTTTGCATGGACAAACACCTAAATTAGTTTGCTCTCATTGCTCAGGTTTTTGCAGTTGACTGGAGTCCTGACGGACAGAGAGTGGCCAGTGGTGGAAAAGACAAGTGTTTAAGAATGTAAGTGACCCTACATTATTTGTTTCCACACACAAACTCAATACCATCTGCTAGGAACACTTGACATGTCTTGTATTCTTTTCCCCTTAGATGGAGGAAGTAACCCGGAGAAACCTGTGACCTCTGGCTCTGCACACAACAGCCAATCAGGCGTCTCGATTCATCACCCCAACAGGAGGTGGACAGCAGTGTCGGAGCATTAAGCCTTAGCCTATTTGTCAAACAAAACCGCTTCGACAGCATCACAGTAGCTGACATATAATGCTCTCTGATGGTGTCAGGCCAGATAACAGGAAGATAAAACGCTGCCTTATTTTTTTTTTTTTTGCCTGACCCCCCAATCAAATGAGCAGTTGCCCTGTGGAAGTGCAGGTGAATTGACCCAGTCTAATCTGTGTAATCTTTCTCACACACATTCTTTGTCATTAACTTAATCCCTAATGCTGTGATATAGCAGCATTAACTGGGTCTGTTCCAGGGGCAAGAGATAACCAGTGTCGTCACAATGGACCGTACTACGTCAGCAGAGACGTTTTCTCATTTAACAGCAATAAAAGGATTTTTATTGGACCTGTGTTGTGAGTGTGTGGCTTTCTTATCTTGAATAACCAACTGTAAAGCATCAAAAGCAGTGTGTTGTTATCTCACAGCACATATATGACGTGAAGAGTCTTAAGATGGAATTCAAAGAGTTTGGATCGATTAATCAATATTGGCTACTCAGTAAGGTCAAACAAGGAAACTGAACCTGGTTGGTTTATTGAATCTGTGTGAAGTATTCAGAATTGGTTTTGAAGAAGCACTGCGTTATATAGCAGACACAAACATACAATTGGCGTAACTAGTACAGAATAATCAGCCTTTGTGGGAAATGCTTAATGACAAAAAGCGTTAAGTTAAATAGTGCAAATAAAAAAAGCTGCCATTTACATTATAAAAACACAAAACATCAAGCTTGAGTGCCCAGGTCTTGATGACGCCACTCACCATGCTAGTTTTATATTGAGTATCATGAACATCCGAGCCCCTACCAGTTCTGAGACTTACGACAAAATCAAGATACATTTGACTTCTTATAAAAGCACATTTTCGGTGTACCTCAGAGCTTTGCATGTAAACTATGACAAAAGAACTTGTGCATTACATACTTGGTTGTGCGTTTAGGTTTCATGCCACGTAAGTAGACTGTCTCAAGACAACCTCTTTAAATGCATGTTGGTGGGAAGACACTTGCACAATTTTACTGAAGTGAACGGTGCAAACTGATGAAATGCTTGCTCATTAATCAATATTTTTGTGCATCGATAAATACCGTAAGCTACAGGTTCCTTCACATGGCTCAAGCCCCTGGCTTCAACTATACAGACACAGATGGATGGTTAAAATCCTCCAGGCCAGTGGTCACGGTTCAAATCTGACGTGGCAAACTGTGTTTGGATAGTTCAGTCCATCTCAATTTTGTTTTTCCCCCGATCCATCCTCAGTCGGTTCTCCAGACATTGTTCAGTAGCTTTACAACCTCCTCGTAGAGAACAAAGACAATGGCCACGTCTAGACACACTCTGCCCAGTCGTGGGACCGTGCCTTTGTAGAACCTGTGATGCAAAGTGTAAAGGTGAGAACACGTTTAACATTGTTCAGCAAATTTTCACAGTCATTTTAGGAGTTCACATGATCAGGAAGTTCATGTGAGGGCGAAAGGTTTTGCATCAGGTTCAGTTATTCTCACTGTATTGACCACCAGAAGGCTACTTGGTTTGAAAGTGAAAGTGAAAGTGAAGTGACATTCAGCCAAGTATGGTGACCCATACTCAGAATTTGTGCTCTGCATTTAACCCATCCGAAATGCACACACACAGAGCAGTGAACACACACACACTGTGAGCACACACCCGGAGCAGTGGGCAGCCATTTATGCTGCGGCGCCCGGGGAGCAGTTGGGGGTTCGATGCCTTGCTCAAGGGCACCTAAGTCGTGGTATTGAAGGTGGAGAGAGAACTGTACATGCACTCCCCCCACCCACAATTCCGTCCAGCCCGAGACTAGAACCCACAACCCTTCGATTGGGAGTCCAACCCTCTAACCATTAGGCCACGACTTCCCAGTCGGGACTTCCCAGAAAGGGACTTCTGTGGGAGCTGTAATTCACCCAAAAATGAAAATTGTCATAATTTACTTCGTTTCAAGTTGAAGAAGATATTTTGGAAAATGTGGGAAACCAGACAGTTGTTGGTCCCCATTTTACTGTATGCAAGTCAGTGGAGACCAGAAACCCATTGGTTAGAAATTACAACATATTTGTTACGAATTGGGGGTGAGTGAATAATGGCAGAATTTATTTTTTGGGTGAACTAGGAATTCATGATTTTGAAGGGAAAAAAAAAAAACATACGCTTGAGGGCCTTCATTCTTCAAAATTTGGAATGCACAATCTAATGTGCTCTTGTAGCGATGAGCCTCCAAACCCTAAAATAAGATTATAAAATAAATCAGTGAATGGTATTCAAAAACATTTTCTTTTAAAAAGGATAAATATATTCATTTGAATTAAAGATTTAATCAATAATAAGCATCAGTCTCTGCTAACCTGCATTCGGGTCTTCACCACATCAAGTGGTGTGTTTCCAAATACGCTCGCCGCCCCGGCTGTTGCTCCGAACATCGCTGTAACCAGCGGATGCATGTCACGACTTGGGTCATCGCCTGATGGAGAAGCCGAGATGATCATTTTTGTTGAATGGCAATAGTGAAAAGTTACAGTGAATATTGTTAGGGCAGTGATCTCATCCTCACCTTTGTACCAGTTGCGCAACAAGTTCATAACATAAAAGCGTATAGCCTGGTTGCTGCCCTGCTTCAGAAGTGTAGCAGTCAGTCCTTGATACGTCCCTCGAACACCTATAAACATAGAAAGATTTGTTTTAGATTTTATAAAAACTACTATTTTATTTATCTATCTATATTTGTCTATGAGCGGTCTGACTCCTTCTACTTTACTGTCTCTATGCAAAATTAATTTAGATCTTATTCATTCGGTACCTTGATCTCTGATGATCTCCCTCACACCATGGAAGAACCCTCGGTAGCGTGGCCTCAGGGAGCACTGGTCATGAATGAACTTCACCTGAAAATAATACAGACATGAGATATTCGGAGTAAAATATGAATCAAAATGTGCATCACAGAGAACAAGTTAAGGTGGTATATTATAGTAATTTAGAACCAAAACAACTGGTACCAGTCCTACCTTGACTGTCTCCATTGGACAGACTATCAACACTGCCTCTGCAATTCCTGCTCCAAGCCCACACAGCAAACTTCCTTTATTGTCAAGCCGGCCCGTGGCATCCCTCATTGGGTTACTAAGAACCTCGAAGGTTCCAAAACTGCCATAATGTCAAAAAGACAAGCGTCAGCAAAAGAGACCATATGTAAGCTTTAACACACAAATACCAATGCTTCTTACCGTACTGCAGATTTCGGGATGGATCCATAAAGCAGTGAACTAAGCCCTCTGTATAGACCTCTCAACCCATGATCCTGCACCGTCAGCTTAACACAGTCGCCTGCACAAAATAATCCAGGTTATACTTTTTTTTTTTTTTTTTTTAAACATTCACACATTTCATTCATTCATATAGTTCACCCAAATATAAAAAAAATGCTGATACTCTAAGATGTAGATGAGATTTTTTCTTGGAACGGATTAGAGAATTAAAGCTGCAGTAGGTAACTTTTGTAAAAATATATTTTTTACATATTTGTTAAACCTGTCATTATGTCCTGACAGTAGAATATGAGAAAGATAATCTGTGAAAAAATCAAGCTCCTCTGGCTCCTCCCAGTGCTACTATTGCCATTTGCAGAAAATACATCGCTCCTGTTAAGAAACAACTAATCAGAGCTGCGGTCCGTAACTTTGTTTGTGTTCAAAATGTAGAAAAATGTATATAATAAGAGAGTACACCATGAATCCATTTTCCAAACCGTGTTTTTAGCTTGTCCTGAATCACTAGGGTGCACCTATAATAAGTGTTTATATTCTGACTATTTTAGATTGCTTCGGGGGTACTGTGGCAGAGTAACCCAGTACCTTTGTGATTCTTCATAGACATAAACAGAGAGAAGTAGTTCCGGCTACGATGTTCTTCCACAAGACGCAAGCAGTTCTGTTTATTAACCGCTAGAGCGTCAAAAGTTACCGACTGCAGCTTTAAGCAGCACATCACTTGCTCACCAATGGATGTTCTGCAGTGATTGGGTGCCGTCAGAATGAGAGTCCAAACAGCTGATAAAAAATTAACAATAATCCACACCACTCCTATCAATTTATGTCTTGTGAAGTCAAAAGCTGCGTATTTGTGAGAAACAAATCCATCAAGGCATTTTATTTTTAAACCATTGCTACTGGACAAAATATCAGTCCATAATCTATGACACTTCCTCCGGTGAAAGTCCCATTGTTTTCTCAAACAAAACCCACTTATACATTTTTTAAGAACTGTTTTCACTTGTAAACAGTGCTTGATCTGTGCATATATCTGATACAATTTTTTCACTGGTGTAAGTGGATAAGATACATAGAGGAATTTAAGTTAAAAGTTAAAAACATCTTAGTGATTGATTTGCTTTTTATACAATTCTGTTCCGACAAAGAAATAATCTCATCGTCATCCTGAACAGCCTGAGAGTGAGTACATTTTCAGAAAATGTTCATTTTTGCGTGAACTATTCCTTTAACAACAGCCGTCCTTCACCTATGCCTCGGTAGCGTGGAGGATTTGCTCTTTCGTCTAACTGTAGCTGGGTCTTCACGTACTCTGTTGGAAATGTGATGCAGATCTCAATGCCTCCTGCAATGCCACCTGGGTAAAAATAACATCATCAATAAATAAAGTGCGTATAAATTACATTCAGTGAGATCAGAGGCAATCTATGTGATTCATTTGAATTTACAGATTTTTAATTTCCTTTAAGGACAAGACAGTTTCATACAAGGCCATTTTGTTTTAGTTGTACTTTGTTGTTTAATACAGTTGTATGAACAATGCAACCAAACGTGTTTTTTGTTAAATTAACAATGGTGGGATATGATTAAGAATTAAATTGACATTTTTTTTAGTAAAACACACTATTTTTAGTGTCCAACCCTGTATAAATTGATATCAGCTAAGTCAACACCATAGACTGTATAGGTCAACACATGAGATTTCTGGAAGTTGCCATTTGGTTACATGACTGTTGTTGTGGGCTCGCGCATTATAGGGTATCACGTGATCCACCAAAACATTGGCGCTTGTCGGCTTCTAACACAGACACAATACGCACTTACCTGCAAGAATAGCCTTCCACGGATGAGTGATTTTTCTTCCTCCGATTGCAGCGGCCGCTAGATTCCTCTGGCCTGGGTACATGTTAAAAATTGGGGTAAAAGTGCGAGTCGGCGCGTCGGCGGAGGGAATCCGGGTCATCGCGGCAGGATGCTGTAGCGGCGTGCGACCTCGCCTCACTATCGCATCTTTGCACGGCCCTTCCGAGACAGAAAACGGTTTATACAGAGACGACATATTTAATGATATTTTATGAGTAAAGTCAAAATCTGCGATGTGTGACGACGCGCAAGTTGCGTCTGCCCAATAGGACAGAGACAACACAATCACAGGAAGACCACTGCGGAGGCGTGGCCGCGAGGAGCTCATGAATATTAATATTGAGGTCATGCACCGAGCTCAATCATTGGTCTGTTTTAAATATTTGAGTCATTATGACTCATCTTAGATTCTTATGTAATATTAATCAGGTACATTCGCCCAATTGTACCCCACGACCACACCCACATTCTAGGGTTCATGTTAAAAATACAAGAAATGTTTGATCAGAGAAGGTTTGAGTTTAATGTATCAAAGACATCCAGTGACCAGTGTAGATATGTTTGATAAACTGTTATCTAAGGTTCTTGGTTTTCTAAATCAAAATTAAAATCGTACAATATTGAATTCCTATAAATTCATTGTATAACATATTTTAAATGCGTTACTAATTTTAATAACAAAATGTTCGTCAAACTCGGCCATATGCAAAAGAAAATTGCATAATCATGTAAGCAAGCTTGAAAATCTACATTTTCTGAAAATAAGAGAACCTCTCTTCACTGACCATTTGGTAAATACATGAAATACATTTGTAACAGTTTCAGACCCTGTTTTATACCCTATTATATACATGTATAGATATATATTACATGACAAGTGGTATTTTGTGTGAATGTGTTTTTTGTATAGCAGCTGGGTTTAATCTTTGTGAATTGCTCACTCAAATGCAAGCTTTTTTCAGGTTTTGTTACACACACACAATACTTACTCACAGTTTAGTATATTCAATGAAGACGCTGTTAAATGACATGCAGAGCCTGGACCAGGGCTGGAGATAACAGCACTAGCATGACAATAACTGCACCGCACTCCAGTAAATCTTTCTACTAGTGTATTTTAGAACTTGAAAGAAACCTTAAATCAGCAAGAAAAAAGGGGAACTAACAATTGTACTTGTCCAGTCAATTTAAACATCCTAATTTAAAGGTGATTTTCTTCAAAATCCTGTTGTAAAAAGCACATAAATGCAAACCCACTGAACAATTTCAGTTATCTTCAAAGGTTTTTCTATCCACAATTCCATGTAATTTTCTGGATTTTGGAATCATTTTCATACTCCAAACAATAATCTAACCTAAAGACAGAGATGTCCCCAGACTCCCCATAATGCACATTTGAGTGAGACTCAAGGGCGCCATAAAGATCCTGTTTTAAGGGAGGTATGAAAGACAGAAATTTGGTATGAAAGATATTGAAATTTTCTTTCTTTCTTTTGACGCTTAATAAGAGATTAAAAGAAATTAGCTAATTAAATTGTCAGACTGCCCGAATCCTGCATCTTTTTTCTCTATCTTGCTTCCCCATTCCACAGCTGCTGTTACAGCTATTAAAATATTGCCATACATTTTTTTAATGGCAAAGTGGTTATATTTATTTTCCATTCTTTATTAAGTTAATTGAGAAATATGTTTGGAACATTTTATGTTTGTTAAAATCAAGTTTTTGTTTGTTTAAAGTAGTGACCAAGCAGCCAGCGTCAGCTAATGTGTTAATAAATTTTGAACAATTGAACTTTCTTAAATCATCACAAAATGCCTAAAATAATATCTGTAGATATAAAACACTTCAAGCATATTAATGCCAAAAATGTTGTACTTATTCAAGCATCTGTAAGGAAAGTGGGTGCTAAAGCAGGCTTTGCAGGACACTGAGACACAGGCACGTTCACATACATTTTATTTTGAATAACAGAAACAACTGAACACCGTCATTTTTGCTCATAAAGATATGAATAATGCATCATTTGGAATTGTAAACAGTCTATCTCTTATTTGTGTCTAATTTTATTCTGCCTGAAAGAATAAAAAGACAGAGCTGAAGGTGGAGCGATTCGACCAATCAGATGAAAGCAGCGATTCAGCTCCGCCCACAAGTGCGAATTAAATATTGAAGCCATAAACCGAAATGATCGAAACGTACACGGGCCAACTGTCTTGTCCATGTTCTCTCACTTGAATCTTCTGAGGTTTGAGTCTCTTGACCTTCTGCAAGCCCCAACTTGGTGGGAGAGGGTGGACACGTGATCGGCTCAAAATGCATTTTCAATGTGCACATTGAATTTTGCTACATTCATTGCGGGACATTGAATGAAAATGCAATCATAAGTGTCTTGACTGTGAGTGTTAATGCATTTAAGAAAAATAGCATTTAAATAATCATTTAGCCACAGTTTTTGCTTGAACGTGTTAGGCATACCTAATCATTTCTGTAATACATTTTCATTTTAATTTTGCAACTTATAAAGCGTTAAAATTATTATTCATTTTACATATTAAAACTGGTGTATGAATTGGTAAATGAAAATTATGTAATATAATTTTCATTTTCATTTTGCACCAAACGTTGCACAAATGTATTGGAAAATGTAAATGTAAATACAGAAATGCATTGTAATTTTACATATTGCATTGTCATTTTGCATATTATATCCCAAATTGAATATTGCTACCCATATGCTTCCATAGAAATAGGCTAGCCTAAATATTAAAGGCTCATTGTGGTTTAGAATTTAAGAAATGAATCTCTGGTCAGGTCAGCCCTCGTTTAAAGCCAGTCTTCATCTCTTCCGGTGGCGATGAAAGCACACTCGCAGCTGCTGCTGGCGTGGACACTACACACTGTGTAAGCTGGTCTTGACACTCGAGGTAGCATGGTTAGTCATGTTGTTTCCACCACATGGCAAATCTTTTTCATCACCATAATTGATAGATGTCTAAAATTAAAGAGAAAAAAAAGCCTAAAACAAGCCTAAAACAAGCACAATACCCGCCCGCGTCTGAGCTATGACGCCCGTCGGGCTCTGGCTGAAATGCAGGGCTCTAGATGTCAGAGACAGGGCTGTCTGAGTAACACCACACTGAATGGTGTTGTTACTTGTGTATCCTTGTGCCTGAATGCAGTAAAATCACTTAAATGGTCAAATTGGCAAGGTGTATGTCCATTTAAGCGCTTTAAAAAAAATCAAAAATTGTGATTTGGGGACCTCTAGCTTCCTAGGCTCATATGCCTGACATAATCTGCACACCCATAACAGCACCCCTGGGGAGACTTTACTGTTGCACCCTTGTAGAGGCTACTGGATCATTTGTGCTCAGTATTAGTCATTTGACAGTCTGATTGTTGAGAACTTTGTCATGCTGTTCAATCTTTTTTGGTTCATCTATATTGAACATCACGGTATCAAATGTGCATCTGTTTTAAGTTGAATATTCTATGCACCATTGCAATATTGGTATATGAATTTTTGTTATAATGTCATTAACACAAATAACAGATATAATCTGTTTGTTAACTTTTTACTGATACCAGACAAAGAGATACTTTTTGTATATATCATGTGTATTAATATAAATATATACATTTACATATATGGCAAATCAAAATGTTCATATTAATAAAATAATACACTGCAGGTCTGTTTCTATTGGTAAATGGAGCTGTGTCCCCGTTCTAAATTAGAAAACCAGTGAAAATCATTTTGGCATCCTGTCTTGCCCCATAAGCCAATGGTCTATGGACACTTCTGGCTTTAGGATGTTGCTAGACTCGACCATGTTGACAGTTTACTCCATGTGTGAACTTTCAGCTTGAGGCAACTTTGAGTCACCCAGACTTTGGCTGCCTCAGATAACACCTGAAATGTGAGGTTTGAGCTTGAGAAATCAACCTCTCAGCCTCTGCTCATTCCTCCATGCAATCAAACACAAGGGTTTAACACTGATATAACTAACCACAAGGCCATAGACATTTTAATTTAAACAATTTTAATGTATACATGTACTACACAGCTTTAACAATGACGTTTGTCATATTGCTAGCAAACTTTGGGCAATTCAATACATTTTTGACATTCCTGATTCATCCTTAGTAAGTGTTATTTGACAACATTGCACATAATGCATTAGCATCATTTCAAGCATATAATAGTATAATTAAAATGAGCACCGCAGTGAATAGTAAAGACAAGAAATCCATGACTCTTGAAAGGTTCAATTTCCTCATTGTGATAAATGAAAAAGCATGTAATGTAATGCTAAAATAAAGAATTGGATTTCACTTAGAAACACTGAAGCAGTTGAGTGCAGTTCTTGACCTCAGAGAATATAATACTGTATTATTAAAAGGCAATTCTATTATTTCTGACAGTCCAACTCCTAAATTGCTTACAATATGTTTCTGAACAAATATATTAAAACTTATAAACAGATAAAACAGGACTAAACTAAATTATCAACCGATTCATAGCTTATTTTAGGTAGCCATCAACAGACAGGTTTTATTAAGACGAATCGTTTCTCTGTCCATCAAATAACATACACTTTTCCTGCACAGAAAGACAGAAATAAAAACAGTGAAAGCAAAGCCAGAGAAATGTACCATTGTTAGGTAAATCAATTTATTTTAAATATCATACTGTTTTATGTTGTCTCTAATAATCAACATGCACATAAAAATCTTATTATTTATTTATTATTATCAATATAATATAATAATAATAATAATAATATCAATAATTACATTAATAATATAATACATTAATTTATTTTATTATAATATTTATGCTATTATTGTTCATTTATGATTATGAACGTGGTATGACTTTTTTCAGTACATGAAAAATGAACTTAAGAAAGGAATTATGATATAGTATTATATTTTATATCATTAAGGAATAATTATTATATTAAATGTATGTGTGTGTGTGTGTGTAAAATAAATACACAGGCATTACACAATGTATAACATACATATAGAGTATAAATATGATTTAAGTTTATTTATTTAATTTTTGGCAATACACAATGTAGTAGTATATACTAGTAGTATATACAACTTTTGGCATGTCTACTAACCTCATGCCAGTTTAGTGTATCACGTGGCAGCCCAAGATGGCAGTGAGGACAACAGCTGACAGATTCCACGGCCTCCTCCTCCTCCTCTCCCCTCTTCATCTCCCTCGGCCTATCACTGTCCCACAAGGGGAAAGACACAGAGCGAGAGGAGTGGGCTACTCCAAAATGAGGTCTGGGGTCTCGCTGGTAGTGCAAACGCTCACCACTGGGGGGCAGTGTTAGATCTTCACTTTCCGCCTGCAACTGAAACAAAACCTTTACTGAGCTCCTCCATCTAGGACACATGCGGAAATGACACGTTATATTTTTCAACGCTAACTCTGCTACATAATTTACAACCAGCTGAAATGGTTGCAACAAGATACTGAATGCATGCCACATCAATGAAATCCAACCCCAGAGTCTATCGAGAGTTATAAAGGCAGACAAACCAGATAATAAATCTATTAATGCATGCCCTTTATTTGATATAGACGCATATTAAAGACAAACATGAGTTTCTCACTGTACCTGAGATATGTTGTGGTCTTCGATGGGGAGAGATTTCAAGCAGTACCAGCAGAGTTCAAGGGCGACTCCTATAGCTATTGAAGAGCATGCTCATTATAAATTAATTACTTCACATACTCCACCTACAAGATCTGTGAGCACTATCAGTCTTATTTTCACTCTATATAGCCTAATGCCATTTCTACCATGTTTTATTTATTTATTTTTACCACAGAACAAACCGCCCCAAATATCCAAGAGCAGGCCTGTGTGCTGGCCATTTCCCATCATCCACCTGAGTACACAGCATCAGCATTTCAGCGCCGAACATTTGCACAAAGACAAACTGTTCAGCTTTTTTAGTGTACCTTTTCCATAGCATTTATCAGCTGGTTAACAGTGACAGGTTCAGACGTACTGTGTGTGTGTACTGGAGTCGCTGCCAAGGCCTGTGCGATGTTTGGGGTCTGGCCGGATTCAGATTCCTCCTGTGTAACACAACAGCTCCCTTCCTCGCATGAAACGGCCTGTGAAACAACCCATAATGAAATATAGTACAAGAGAATGAGTCACAGTTTTGTTATGGACGGTTTACACAGAGGACATTTATGCATTCACTAGCACTGCTTTTTAAGCGTTTTTTTAAATGCAAACAGGGCGTGCTGTGTCTTGTTGCTTTTTCGGATGTTTTTATGATTTTACATAAACTGATTGGTCCATTGAAAATAAAGAAAAAACTCTGACCTGTTCCTGTCGGTCCTGTGGAGAGTTTTGCCCCTTGTCACTTTGGTCAGTCGTACTCATTCTGTATTTTTAAAAGAAAGAGTGAGTAAAGAGTAAAAATAAATAAATAAAACATGTTTATAATGTTTTTGTAATAAAATCCCTGACACATGGCTGGACTTTTCCAGACAGTGCCTTGACAGTCAGTCTCAATTACTGCTGTTTACCCCTCAGCGGCGGGAGGTTATCAATTAATCCATCCGCCTACGAGTTACACTCAGAGGCTTGAGGTTTCCCAGCCAAGACCTTTTAACTCACCCTGACACTAGCAAAACATCAACAGTTAAGTGTTGTATTCATGGAGGGCTCACTTACCCCACTTGGGCCACTTGGCTGTTGTTAACCGTCCCTGCCATCTCACTGACCTCCTGTTCCCGTGACAGCAACCTCTTTTTGTTTATCTGCTCTCTCATTCTCTCTCTCTCTCTCTCTCTCTAACCCCTTCTTCTCACGAAACGGAAAACTGTGGCCATTCAATATTTGATGAATCTCAATGGCTCACAAGCAGATTTGCTGTAAAGAGTGACAGCAGTGGAGCTCAGGTGTCAGGCCTCGTCTGCCTCGGTCAGTCAGCAGTCTGGACTCCCCAGCTGAGGATAAACACCCCTGAGGGACATTTTACCCCATCTGCCACAATAGCACTTGATGTAAACAATCAAATGGATTACGCCCTCGAGACAAGAGGGCTGTTTGCACACACAGTGTAGACCTAATAAAGTAGAGTGAGTGTGAGTGCATGGGGAGCAATATCAGCGAGTGTGTGTTCACGTGTTGTCCCCGTGGGCTTTTAGTAAATAGACTCTCTTAAAACCCACTTTTAATGCTCTCATGTAATTTGTCTGCTGACAATATCCAACAGTATATGCACACATTATCAAATGACTTTGTTCTGCATTGTCATTGTCATCACAGCTTACATGCTTACACATATTTTAATAAAAATATTTAATAAACAGGCAACAATATTTTACAGTGTCCTTTTCACATATATACACGCACTTAGTAATAACAGTACATTTTGCATAATCACATCCATTAACCAAACGCTAATCTTAACCCTAACCCTGTTAAGTACACATGGTTAATTCATTTTACTCAGAACTTAAATATATAATTACAATGTACACCTTAAAATCAATTGTAACCACTAAAACATTGAAAACATATTTAAAATGTTTCCACCACAGAATTTTATTACACAATCCATTTTTGTTTAATAACATTCTGTGATTGAAATGATATTTTAAATGTTTAATTAAATGTTTAATTGGTCAGCCTGGGGGCTGTTATAAATGCGCTATACAAATAAAATTGAAATGATTTATAAAATGAATTATAACAATTTCTTAACCAAAACAGCTTAACCAAAAGCTATGTGACATAATGTTTCTTCTCTCATCATGTCTCATATTTCATATCTAGCTCTTAACAGACAATAAAAGAGAATTAGAGAGCCTTTAAAGAACTATACAGGGACTTAATGGGTTTTTTGTATGGCAGTGGTGCTATAAAGCACCTCAAACACCCCAAAAAATATATATATAGCTGTACCAAAAATATGATAAAGGCATGGCAAAAAAAGAGCCTACATCAAAAAGAATAGCATTGGAATCTATTTGAAATCCATTACCTTTAATAACATAAATAAATAAATAAAAATCGACCCCTGGGACAAAGAAGAGCCCACAGTTGCCAGAACATCCATGAATATGAGAGTGTTCAGTGCTAGAGAAGCCTGCAGGCAATGAGCTTGTTACTGTGAAGGTGGTCCGCCACTTTACCGAGCTGCTGGATAAGTACTTATAGAGAGTGAGTCACTCAGACCTCCACCTTTATTCTCTCGGTTTCATCTGACTCCATCAGCTCCTCAACCCTCTTCACCTCCTCCTTTTCTTTTATAAATGCGGCACCGACCCAACCGGCAGATGAATAAAATGTTAATGTTGTTTTTCCACTCGCCGTTAACCTTCTGCAGGTGTTTCTGCGGTGCTGATCGTGAGCAACACTTTTTTGGCTTGAGTGTCATAACACAGTTTCTATCCTTCCATTTACATCAATACACTTCAATAAAGATAGCAAGCCACATTAATCAGACTTCGTAACGTGATAGATGGCATTCCTTTTGTTTTGCTGTCAGAGCACACAAAGCTGTTTAATGGAAACATGACTGCTGGTGCATGCTGGGAGCCGAGAGCCTGACGCCTGCCTCCCCTGCCAGTGCTGTCAAAGATCATTCTCCCCCCGGCGGGTGAAATGGAACATTTTGAATGGATTCCGAAAGAAAATCATTTCACACAGTCTTTAAAATGAAACCTCTAGTACGTGACATATTAAAGCTGTATCCACCGCCATATATTACAACATGACAGTGCACGTATATTTGTTTGATGCCAAAAAAAAGGCATAAATGCACATCCTGTGAGACACAATGGCAGACTCTGGCAATCAGCTATTAACGGACACACTGACAGCTCTTACGGCGAGAGCAGAGGGTATAATTGAATGGTAATTACAAGGTAATTATCATCATGCATAAAGGTTGGGCATACAGAGAAGGATTGGGGGAAGAGGAATTTTTTATTTTATCTTTTCTTTTAACAACCTCTCCGAGATTTAAAGGATTCTGTTCAATTACGGCTAATCACTGAAATCCAGGAAGGACGTAAATGGGGGTTGTCTATCTACAAAGGCAGCAGAGAGCTTCAAGGCACTTTGAAGCACCTTAGAGAAAGTTTCATCCCAGAGTGTTTTTTCCCGTGCTGTGTTGGTCGGTCGGCTCGGCAGAATGCATCATTAGAGCATCTGTCTGAGTCACACAGTCATTATCAGCCACTTTTTTACCTCTGAAGTACTGGCTCCACTGCCATCAGGCTGTGTTTATGCCTAATTTTTGCATGTTCATGTATGTGTGTGAGCGATCACGTGCCTGAGCAACAGATGGAGCCGCAGCATACATTTAATGACTCATTTCGTGTGTGAAGGTTTTGAAGAGTCAGGCGTCCATTTACAGTAATTACCGCTGTAACTTAACAGACTCTTTGCATATTTCAGCAAAACTGCTTCAGGATGGAGGCTGAGGCAGAACGTAAGTGGCCATGACTCACCAGCCTCCGACAGCAGCGCCATGAGTCTCCGCCACACTTATGCTCATTCATGGCCCTCTGTGTTTTGACACAAAAGCTGAAAGAAAAGGAATGAGAGAAACACATCAGAGGCTTATAACCAACTGTCCCCCATCGCCGCTGCACTCTGGTCACTAATGGAACATTTTCAAGCGACCGTCTACCGCCGCAATGGTTAATTTGCAGCCAGATCGACCACTAAGGGCTGCTAGATGGGAAGCCGTAGATGTTTAGAGTGCATCAGGACGATAATGAACATCTATTTGGGGTTAAATCCCACTATTATCGGTCGCCAAGAGGTCTTAGTGGTGTTTAACCAAATGCTGTGTGGTTTGAATTAGACCGCAAGGCCTTCTGGTAATGGGTGTGTTTGAGTCTTGCCTAATGCAGGTGTTTTTAAGCATAATTGAGTTCTGCATTGTGTCCAAAGTCAGTGTGTGGGGGAGTGGGCTGGTGGTTGTGCCTGTGTGTATGAGAGAGAGAGAGAGAGAGAGAGAGAGAGAGGGTGTAAGTGCTTGAGGTTCTGCAGTGGTGCATGGCAGTAGATGACTCACCCGTCAATCATGTGACTCATTAATCACTGCAGCTTTCTCTCTCCCCACCCCTCTCTTTCATTTGGTCTCAGTGTGTCTCTATGTCTATTCCCTTCACATTACTCGCCTTTTATTATTCAAAGTTCTTTTTATTAGCGAATGACTTTAATCTTGTGGTGTCTTATTGAACAGCATCATTGAAAACATTTTTTGCTAGTTAAAGCCTGCATTCAGATGCTCTTACATCTTCTTTCATGTAATTATGTACATGTGTTGCTCTGATGCTTGTTAAACATGTTCAATTTTAATAATCACAACAAGTTCCAATGAATGTTTGTTGGGGAACAGGATGCCACGAGTCATGATTGCATTACTCGTGGCATCCTGTTCCGCAACAAACATTCATCCATAAAGGTTTTTAAGAAACATAGAGCTGCATATCTATGTGACTCATTAGAGATCTTCTCAGACACACATAGGTACGTGAGATTAAATTCACTCTGTAGTCTGTCAGTTTGTGTTTTCAGTGTTCTGCTGTAATATGGCATGACAAAATGCTTGTGGAAAATACAGAAAAAATTCAAAGATGTACTGGGCATGCTGGTTCAAACTGTGTGTTGTCAAAGGCAATTTCTGCTACAGGTGAGATAAGACACGTCATATATAGTCCTTGCAAGAACCCTCTGTCATACAGAAATTAATTAATTTCTGCTCAGGATATGATCGAAGAAGTTCCAATAAGAGATCTGTTAAAAAAAACTGACTTTAATAAAATAATTGCTTTTATTTTTCGTCATATAGCAAAACTAGTAATCAACATGCTGTTATTTACACATTGCACACACACTTGTTTATTTGACACTGTACAACTTACAATTGGGAAGTTGACAACAACATATTCCTTTCACAAGACAATTCACTGATGAAAACACTTGCTATAGTAATTAGAGTTGTTTTTCTTTGTTTTTTGTTTTTTTTTTATAAATGTTTTTTAAATAATCACAGTTTGATCAAGGAAATTTTCCCCAAATTTGTCTTTTTTTAATTTTTATTTTTTTGCTTTGTTTTTTTTTAAGATGCAAATACAGATAGACGTGCAAACTGTTCACCCTTAGAGTATTCCTCACAAACTTCAGACATTTTCAAACTTATTTTTAGGAACAAACTTTACTATACAGCATTTTGTTGGCTCTCAAGGACATCGGAGGTAACTCATCGCAACAGGGGCATTTTTCAAATTTGTTCAAAATTTTGGCAAGATGTTAAGTTTACTGTAAATCACATGTGTACAGGTATTCCACCAAGCAGATTGACAGGGCACCAACCTAGCAAAGATATTGACCATTTTTCATTTCTGTGAATAAAATGGAAGATTTAGTTTCAAGCATTGTTTACAGTGTGTGTGACAGATTTTTTTTTCTAAAGTGGTGCAAGACCTGCATGCACATGGATGAGCTAAAACAGTGATCAGTATTAAGGCAATAGGAACATTGATCAAAACAAACCAAACAGACCCTCAGGAAAAGCCTGTAATAATTTGACAGTTACTTGTTTGTGTAACTAGTGCCATAGCAATTATTACTGTGCCCTGCAGTGTCAAGAATGCAACCCCAAGCTTTGCTTTTCAATCAATCAAGTGTTTCCTAAAGAAAATAAATCTTTATATAAACAATGGTCTCTTACAATTGGCACCAAAATGTTTTCTTTGACCATTTTGTCTGCTTGTTTTTGTATTTGATTGTTATTTTTTTCCCATGTGCAAGAGAATCAAAAACACACCTAAATTAAACCTCACAAATTCATCTGTGTATTCTCTCACCAAATTAAAATGTAAACTGCGAGAGAAACCAAATGAGTACACGCAGAGAGGCTCTGGTATAGCATCACCATCTCTTCCGTTCCTGATTTGGAATGTATCAAAACACAAGAGTGGAGAAGAAACACCTAACTGTCTTTTCCCAACCCTGTCGCTCAAACTCCCTGTCAGCTTTTTCTCCTCACTCTTTCATCGCTTGTTTCATCGCTTTAGAATATCCTGAACTCCCTGCTGACTAAAATAACCTACGGTTGTAATAAATCTTCTCTATGAAGTTCTCCAGTTCTTCATCACCCTCCTGTGGAGACTCCGGCTCATCGTACACATAGTCTGGTGGGTAGATGTAAGAAGGTACTCTCCCGCTTGGAGGAGAACGTGGTTTGGGCATGGGGAGAGCCTGGTAAGTTCGGGGATGGGGGAGAATGTAATTAGATATGACAGTGTCCGGTTGCGGGTAGGGGCTCTGGGAGCGTTGCGGGGCTTGTGCCCATTTCCAGTCTCTGTTCTTAGGCCTGTCTCTGTTCCTACGGTTTGGAGGCTTCAGACCATACCCCATGGAGTCCCCAAAGTTGTAGTCAAATGAAAGAGCAGGATTTTTATAGAACCGTGGCTTGGGGGGTGGGAAGAAGACCGGGTAATAGGCTCGATATGGCTTCTGATAATAGGGGAATGAAGGATAGGCCAGAAACTGTTTCTGCGGCTTAAACCAGTAGTCCTGCTTGCGGGGCTTGCCTTTGTTTTTCTCCTTGTACCATTTCTTATTTGGATCGACTGTATAAGAGGATTTCTTAGGTGGCTTGGGATATTGATATGCCTGAGGCCTCGGCTTGGCTTTGAGAGGAACTAGAGGGCGAAAACGAGGAGTGTTGCTCGGGGGTAAATCCTTCCTCTTTTTCTTCTTCTCCTGAACATCGCTGATTATTTCGACCACATCGTCAGCAGGCAAGTGCAGCTTGCTGGAAATCTCTATCAATTTGTCGATTGTCTGGGGATCCATCTCATCATCGTCGTCGTTATCCTCCACCTCGTTTGAACGCTTGTCCTCAGCCACGTTGTTTAGAAGAGCTGCCTCCTTCATGTCTCTCATGTAGGATGATGCTTTCTGCTTCCTGCCCATGTACTCCAGAAGCATGTCAGAGGCGATGTCTGCCAATCTCTGCTCCTCGTCACGCGCCTCCTGTGCCTCTGCCTCCTGCCGCCTCACCTCCTCCTGCTCTTCCCGTGCCCGTGCCTCCTCCTCCTTGCGTGTCAGAATCTCCTCCTCCTCTTCCACAAAATCAAAATCATCCATGAAGTTTCTGTCAAGCTGGGATGGGTTTCTCGTTTGCTCCTCCTGCCACTTAAGCTTCTTGGTTGCCTGGGCAAGTTGCTGGTTATAGGCTTTATAGCCTTTTAGAGGTGGGAGGATCTCATTGTCTTGCAGTCCGAGGTCAATATTTTGGAAATAGCCCCTGGTTTTGCGTTGAATGGGGTTGGCAATGTTAGACTGATTCCGTCCATCCATTCCTCCAACCGGATTCACTTTGTCCTCCTTCACACTCTCACTTTCATCCTTTGGCTTTTCTTGTCCCCAGTTTTCCTCCCCTTGCTGTAATACCTCTGACAATTTCTCTTTGTTCTGCTCAAGGTCTCCCTGATTCATTGTTGCCTCTATCACAAGTTCTTCTTCAGATTCCCCCTGGGTCATCTTCTCTCTAACCGGGTGGTCAAGAGCCTCAAGCAAAACCGAGGCTAGAGAACTGGCAGAATCCATATCTGGGACATGTTCCTGTCCCGAGGGTTTCTGGAGCAGGCTGTCCACTTTCCTATGAGTCCAAGCAGGTCCTTCTGCTGCCCCCAGGTCCTCTTTTGCCAAGTTGAGAGCCTCATCGGTGCTGCTGCTGACTGGAGATCTCTCCTGAAGTGCAGGGGCAGCCAGGGCCAGCAGTGGGGTGAGGCTGAGGAGGACTAACAGGAGAGCTGAGGTGCTGGAGGGGTAGCAACAGCAGAACATGACCATGCAGAGAAGACAGGATGGGGAAGAGGGGAGCACCTTACAAAGACAAAAGAAAAAATGGTGATTGGTCTGTGTTTTTCATTTTTCTGAGCATTAACAAGACTATACATTTTATTGACGCTTATATTTTAACAGCTTTATCAACAGCAGTACGTGTGAGAGCTGAAATCTGTTTAACTAAATTAGTACGGTAGAATAATACAACGTGCGCTTGTTTTACAGCAGTACGCCATTAACACAATATATTATCCCTTTTAAAATCCAATTATTTGTTATGCTTTAATTAAAGTGAGCCCACACGAAAACATATAAGGGTAATACCGAGCGAATTCCCTAGTTGCCACTTCACCTATCACTTCTGGAGTCGGATTAGCAAAACGCCACAGCAAGGCGACATATGGTCAATGAAGCTATATTTAGTGTAAATCGTCTTTCTTGGCTCACAAGGGAATTGAAAGCATGCATAAAAGAAACCTTATAAGTTCGCATGTGCTTTCTCTCACTCTCTACAAAAATGCAAACTATCATGTAATATAATTATATAAAAGTAATATCCGTTGTCAGCGTTTATTTACATGCACATCTGTACATCTCCCCTTCTTTCGATTTTCAAACAATGAACTTCCTGCGAACTCTTTAGAGTCCTTCTTCAAAAAAAAAAAAAAAGGAAAAGGAAATCATCATTCTGAGGCAGACATTCCAAAAATAAAATATATTATAAATATAAATAAAAGCTATTTTTATAAATATTGGATTGATTTAGCAAAGATGAAACATAGAGAACACATATCAAGATTACCTTGTCGGGAAAATACCGATGCGGATTGTAAAAAAAGAAAAAGAAAAAAAAAAGAAGAAGAAGAAGTGGGGGAAAGACGTTTAGAAATTTATGAATGAAACGCTTGTTGATCGGTCGACCGGCATCTCCTTGAATGACTTGCACTGAGATTCAACATCATCTCAAGGTAAGTATCAGCGGAAAACGTATTAATTATTCCTTCGTAGCCTCTCTTTGTTTTTATATGGAACTATAAACTATTTATCGAATGCGTGTAGGAATGTCAGTGCACTTACCTGATTTCCCGAAACAAATTAGCTGGAACTCAAAACCGTGTGCTTCTCGGACGAGGTTTAGAAATAACCGCTATCCTTAAGTTCATTTAAAACTTGAGTTAAAGAAAGTTTGCTTCCCACAGGAATGATTTCAAATACAGTTCGATCTGTCTTGTTGAGAGATGATTGCGGAGCGTGATTTTTTTCAGTACCACGGACAGCGCAACTCCCATTTGTATAGACGCGTCTGGACACGTGATCCTCGTCATCCCGCCGCTGTTGACGTCAGACTCTCCATTGATAAGAATTTCGTGTCTCGTTTGAACTCAGAGGGTACGCTACGGTGCTCTGATGAATGAACAGAGATTGTATGAATGAAATAGTCTCTCCATTAAGAACGGAGCGCTGTTGTACACAGTGAAAGCACCACTGCTATATTAACTCACACAGAAATTAAATCTAATTGTGGCTGAGTTGATTTGCTTTTTTGAACATTAGCTATACATTCAGGTTTAAATATCCGTTTATTCGAAATACGTAGGATGTATTTATGGATTATACCATGCACCTAGCATAAACTGACACTGTCACTAGTAGACCCCTTTGGCCTGTTGATTGTTTTCGAGGTGGCCTTAATCAGAGCTGGATCGAGAGACCGAACGGCTGCACCCACCGTGACGCAGGCGGTTCAGCTTCACTGCTCTACTTCCGCTCAATTTCCCAAGCTCGTTCAATTTTCCGCTCTTTGTCTCCTGCCGCCCCTGACTTTTATCCATCTGTTTCTAACGTCATTCTCATGTAATGTTTTCAAATTAAAGTTTTTATTTATTTATTAATTATGTGCATGTACAGGTAGCTTCAGTTGATTCAATTGACCTACAAATGATCCAGAAATAGTCCAGACGTTTAATGACGAGTGTAACCATACTCTAGCATTCTCTTACTTGCAATTACGCTTTTCGAGATAAGAATTCAGTCTGATGTGGTTTAGAACCTTTTTATGAATACTGTAGGTTTTGGGAATAGGCCTAATTGGAAAACGCTGGCGTGGCATTAGAGCCAACAGCAATCCCGCCAATCACAGTTTATGATTCGTGTAATTGGATTAGTTGCAGTGCGGATATTGAAGTCCCACGAGCCACACTCGAAATGGCAGCATCAAAGCTGTCTCATTATAGAGTGGGAACCTTATTTCAATATTTTCAAAGGTTGCATCCAATAGACTCGTGCTCTTGAATTGGCATGAAACTTTAAGACCCGTCCTAACCCTATTATGGTGTATGTTTGCTTTTATTTGTTTTTATTGTTATTTCCAGGTGGCCTACTTAATCAGGTTGATGGAAATTGGTTCGAATTAGAACCTAAAGGGTTTTGCAGCCTGATGTCACTGCCAAACAGTTTTAAGAACCTTTGTAGCCCATGGGCACATGGTGCTTTATGAACCCATAAACCGATACGCTTATCTAAACAATCTAACGAAACATTGAAAGGTAAAAGAAAAACACATTTAAAACAAACAAGCAAATAAATAAAATCAATTCATTTCTAAAGAACCACCAGTTCAAGAACCATATACAGTCAGCTTCACTGCAAAACCATTAATTTTAAGGGTGGCAATTAAAAATGCTGCATTTTACGCTCCAGATAGTATAATTACAATACCTGATTGTATCAATATTTTCCAACAGATTCGATGCCAATAATTATTTTATGTTATTTAAGTTGGCGGGGTTAATTACCTTTTATTCTGAGGACTAGAGAAAATGCGGCATGCAACAAAGCATTCACAGGAAAGCGTGTATATCTGAGTGTGAATGCGTGTCCTTTTCTACCTTGGTGGCGAATAATTTAAGAGCTCCAAGGGCCAGATTCTGATACGGCTTGGCATTATCTACTGCCACTCAGCATTAGCACAGTTGCGACCCTTAACCAGCGCTCTCCATCCCCCGCGCTGACTCACCTCCTAACTGCCCATGTACTTCACGCAGGACCCAAAATGCCCACTCTAGAAGAGAATGAATACATTATATGTTAAAAACTGAGGTAAATCAACGAGAAAAGGGCAAAATAGCAGATAAAACGCTTTTAAAGTTTTTTCCTGGGTGTATGGGGTGATGAGAGTTATTGTTCACACCTACACAAGGAAAAGATTCGCCAAGTTTTTGAGGGCTCTGTAGACATATTGGCTGCAATTATGAAAATGTATGCTCAGATACACTCAAAAATGTCCACCGCCTAATGTAAGTGACATAACACACTGATGAATAAGAGAATTCCTACTCCCACCAGACTGAAAAAAGCATCGTCCTGGGATCGATTAATTCTCCCATTTCACATTTTACTCAGCTGCGGCTCGAGTTTAATGGTGTGTAGCCCAAGCCTCGCGCCCACACACGAGCACCGCATCTGTTTGAATGGCAAATTCTCGTAAGCGATCTGCTCTCCTGAGGCGACAGGCTCTGATTTGTCGAAAATGTCTGACTGAAAGGTGCCCCAGTACGGAATGAGCCCCGTGACACATTCAGTCACTTGAAGCTGACGATTTAAACCGACTTATGAGAGCTAATTTCCACGTAAATATTGACAAAGAAGCACCGTCCCCATCGCAGACAGTTAATCGCTCTTTGACCGTTGCCACTGGACTAACTTGAGGCTAGCAGTGATCCGTCTGTTTATGTATTATGCACGATGTCACAATTTCAATGATGTCGACCCAGGGGAGTGTTTGACCTCGGAATATCTCAGTATTTACAGTGTGCACAGTTCGTTAAACTGCGAATGAAGCGTAGTCTGTCCTCGCGCGCCCGTCGTCATTCATACAGCTGCTCTGCGCGCGTCATTCACCAAAAGTGCTTACTACCAGTATTGTCGCGTTTTAATTGATGACCTTTGTCAGCTAAAATATTTTTTGGGATAAATGCACAGATGATAACACCAACATGTTCCTTATGTTCTGTCGCAGAAAACGACAGTTTGCGCTGTATAGGCTAATATACAGCCGATTGGAATCAGTTGTGCTGTAAAAATACAGTTGTTGGAAAGATAATGATTATCGTAAAATAAATTTTGTTTCCAAATATATTTACGTTTAGCATCTCTTGTATGGAGTGAGTTTTGGTTCTTTATTACATGCGAGAAAATAAAAGATCTGAGAGAAAAAAAAAAGTTTGAGAGAAAAAGTTATCACACTGATAGCAAAAAAAAACATTTCATGAGAGAAAAAAGAATATTTGAGAGAAAAAGTTTTCATGCCAATAGCAAAAAATAATAATATTTGAGACTAAAAAAAAGTTTTGAGAGAAAATATTTTCTCATAGAACATAAAAAAATATGCATTTGAATTTTTTTAAATTATTTCTGAGAAAAAAAATCTCTCTCAAAATACTTTGAAAAAAAATCTCAAATATATATTTTTTGCTATCAGTGTGAAAATATTTTCTCTAAAAAAAAAGTGTTTCTCTCGAAACGCTTTTCTTTGCTCTTGATGCAATTTCTTGCTCTCGTGTCAGGATTTTGCTTTCACTGTGAGAATTGTGTCATGGGCGGGGCCACGTTCCTATTGGCCAGTCGGGTGAGCATCGTCTTGTCTTGGGAGTCGAACTGAATCATTACTCTATTGTTCGGTTCACCTGCATAGATGCCGCCTCTGCCTTATGGCTAGTTAAGTTGAGCAGTGAGCACGGACACTCAAATGTTTGGGTAAGATGATGACACACAGCTGGCTGAGCAAGTTCAGTATCACTGAAGATTAAACATTAAAAAATAGCACTCATATTCATGAATGAATGTGTATTATATTATTTGCTTGCTAATCGCTAGTAAAGCTAACCAGCCATCATGCTAGGTAAACTTGGAAACTCACCTGGTTTATACTGTTTAAATCAAATGCCAAATTAATGTTTTGATTTAGATAGTTTCACGCCTTATTTAGTGAGTAGTGAGCAGTGATTGATAAACCGTTTTAAAGTGTCCCACCTAGTTTTGTTTAAAATAGTCTTTGTATGGTTGTTGCACTACATGTTTAGCTACACTGCATGTATAGTTCACAAACTCAGCTACACGGGGGTTATTCTAAATATTTTTTACCATCTAGCTGAGGTCTAAAGCTGACAAGGTAAATTGCAAGTCTAGGACTAACTCTTACATTAGCAACCCACAAATATGTTTGTGCCTGTACTGTCATGGTAATTATTTTTTCTTTTAAATCTTTCAAACGGTATGTCAATCATTGTCTAACAGCTAGTTGTAGGGTTGCCACCTTCTATGCATACTAACGTTAGTTGAAAGTTGTACGGGAGGTTGTAAGAACAAGCAGTTACTCTTCAGGTTCTTTGAGGCTAGCAAGTGCAAAGGTAGAAACTAGTTCACTACTCACTAAATAAGGCGTGAAACTATCTAAATCAAAACATTAATTTGGCATTTGATTTAAACATAGTATAAACCAGGTGAGTTTGCAAGTTTACCTAGCATGATGGCTGGTTAGCTTTACTAGCGATTAGCAAGCAAATAATATAATATAATTCATTCATGAATATGAGTGCTATTTTTTAATGTTTAATCTTCAGTGATACTGAACTTGCTCAGCCAGCTGTGTGTCATCATCTTACCCAAACATTTGAGTGTCCGTGCTCACAACTTAACTAGCCATAAGGCAGAGGCGGCATCTATGCAGGTGAACCGAACAATAGTGTAATGATTCAGTTCGACTCCCAAGACAAGACGATGCTCACCCGACTGGCCAATAGGAACGTGGCCCCGCCCATGACACAATTCTCACAGTGAAAGCAAAATCCTGACACGAGAGCAAGAAATTGCATCAAGAGCAAAGAAAAGCGTTTCGAGAGAAACACTTTTTTTTTAGAGAAAATATTTTCACACTGATAGCAAAAAATATATATTTGAGATTTTTTTTCAAAGTATTTTGAGAGAGATTTTTTTTCTCAGAAATAATTAAAAAAATGTCAAATGTATAATTTTTTATGTTCTATGAGAAAATACTTTCTCTCAAACCTTTTTTTAGTCTCAAATAAAATTAATTTTTGCTATTGGCATGAAAACTTTTTCTCTCAAATATTCTTTTTTCTCTCATGAAATGTTTTTTTGCTATCAGTGTGATAACTTTTTCTCTCAAACTTTTTTTTTTCTCTCAGATCTTTTATTTTCTCGCATGTAATAAAGAACCAAAACTCACTCCATACTCTTGCGTTTTTGTTTAGAGAACCGACCAAAGCGCATTTTCGCCGAGTTATGCGATGAAACCTTTTGGTCAATGACATATTACGTCGGAGGTTGGCTTCGTATTTGGAGTTAATGAGCCGATTGATATCAGCCAGAGTCATCGGTTCCCTGCCATCAATCTCTCTTTCTTTCTCGGGGAGAAACGATGGATCAGCTCGCACATAACATTCTGACTTGGTGCGATGGTGAGATGTTCAGATAAAACACGCATTTAGCCTACATTTGTTCAGTAAATACGATTTTGAAAAAAAAAAAAAAAATAGTGATGTATCGAGATTTTTAGAGACAAAGGGGTCAAGACAACGCATTTAAATATTATACGTATTTTGTGCTTTCACCCCTTACAAATTGTTGTAAATACGTTAACCGGTCCTATTAATAATATGTTGTGGATATTTGTGCAGACTTGAATTTCGACAGAAATAAACATGCATATATTGTTATGATACGTTAAGTTTTAAGATTTCGGCATGATTTTTAATTCACAAAACAAATTCCGCCATATGCAGGCTAACAGATAATATAGAATCTAGTATCACAAAATGTAAGAAGATCAGCTTATAAAGGAATGCTAAAATAAATTGGAAATTAGTTTTAAACATAGGCTATATTAGTTACAATCTCAAATATGTTTTATAAGTAGTATTTATAAATAAGTGGCCAAGAAACAATCACATGGAGTCGGAATGACAGGCTATATACAAATCTTATGTTTTGACAAATTTACTCTAATGCAAAATACGTGTTAGGGCATAGCCTATATTTTGTCATACATTGGCCTAAAATCCAATTTATTCATTTATTCTTAGACAAATTATTATTTTATTTTTTAATGAAAGGTTACAATAAAATGTATTGCTAGCCTACATGTGGAAATATACAGATATCATTCTAATTTTTACATGCATTTTAATATGGGTATTTTCAAGACTTTATTAAAGACTTAATTATAATGTCAATAATGTATGATAAAGAGAGTTTAATATACTGCTTTGTCTGAGTGTGTATATATCTTGGAAATAATTCCAGGAGAGGGCGCTATCATTACGCGTTTCCAAACGTTGTGACTTATGGTTCCTCTCTGATGTTGTCCATTTCACATTTAAAATTGGCATCAAGGCAAACACTGGGGTGGGGTGGGGGGCTATTAATTTAATCGCTGACAGAGATTTTAAAAAGATATGGGCTATGCGTCTGAAAAGCCTTTTGAAGATTAAATTCGATGGAATGCACAAACGAGTAAGTATCAAAAAAGTTTTAGAAGATGAAACAAAAGAAGATAAACTGCAGAATAAAACGTAAATAACAAAAATGGTGGCCATTCAAGAGTTAACAGCCCGAAAAATTAAAACGAATTATAAAAAAATTGTCACCTTCGATTGTTATAGACTCGACAGTGTCATTTCAATCCATTTATGAACCTGCAGATCAGGGGATCGTCTTCATCATTTTTGTTTTCAGCCACATGACTGTCTGTCGGTGTTTACCGAGCTCGCGACGCGCGCAGGCGCACCTCTGCACAACACACATACACAGTTACGCGCCATAAACACGCGCGTCCGACAACACCAGCGCACAAGTGTCCTCCAAATCTCCTTGTATGAACGAAAACTGTTATCGGTTATCAGCACTACCCGACTGGATGGGAAGTAATTTGAAAGATGCTTTAAACTGGGTAAATTGCTGATATGACTCATCCAAGACACCCACAAGCCTCTGATCAATCGACAGGGAGGGAGGGGAACGAATGTGTGTGTGTGTGTGTGTGTGTGTGTGTGTGTGTGTGTGTGTGTGTGTGTAAAAGAGAGGGAGCCATGGAGGGAGAGGCAGAAAACGCAAAAAGATGAATGGAGGCACACCATCAGCGTAGATTTCCCTAGCCAAGAAAGAAAAAGAGAGAGAAACAAATGTTTATACCTGCTTGAAATGTAGAGTCACGTTTTCTCAAAATTCCCTGAGAGGAAAGAAGAGCTAGATAGACGCCAAAGACTACAAAATACCAGATAAGACGTGTGTTTCATATATTTTTGAAAGAGGAAAAATATACAGCGCCTAATATGTCTAACCTCTCAATCGAGGGAAGCCCCGCCTTCTGAATAAAAGAGCTAATCACTAATTGGTAAAGTACACAGCCATTGATAAATTATGAGACCGTTGTTGTCCAATAGGCTATGTCATTGGTGATTTCAAATATGCAATTTTATCTTAAGCTTGGTGAACAGTTTTAGAGAATTTGTTGTAGGAGCTGCACTTACATGTCGGAGAGGCCTTTCAATGACTGCCGCCAAATGAAATGACATGCCTTAAAGGGACTTTGACAGATGAACAACAAATGCATTTACGTTGTGGCAAAGTCAGTGCCACGTTCCATTTATACCATGACAACGTCGCGGTCTATGACGTGCTCGCGACTTTGTAGCAATGTAGAATTGTAAGGGCTGGAGCAATGTCCTGACCACATTTGTTCATTTCTTATGCCAGATAACAACCATTGCTCTTTATGCGTGTAGTTATATTTTGTGGTTAAAAACAGCTATGCAACTTGTTTATATTGTAAATCATCAATCTTTTTTTAATGCTAACAGTAAATTAATCAATTAAAATCAACACCTGCCAACAGGGGCGTTGGACTGGGGTAAAACCAGTACTGATTACCAGGGCCCCAAAGGAAGAGAGGGCCCTTGAAAAGTCTGGAATATATATTTTCAATGGGTGGCATTAGGACTGCCTATGCATAGGGCCCGGGATCCGGGATCTTGTGCAGCACCCCTGCCTGCCAACGTAAACTGAAGATTTTAAAAATATTTATTCAATATAGGGTTGTATAATTTAACTTTATTAAAACATTGTGTGCAAATAATAGTATTTGACACATTTGTAGAATAATTTAATAAGGTATTTTTACTCTAAATATATTAACTTAAAAGTAAATTGCTTCATAAGCTTACATTTGAGAATGTCAGAACTTAAAGACCGAAATCTGGACAGCTGAAAAAGATATCCATTACATTAGTGTTATAGCATTAAAAGATTTGTTCTGATTAATTCACTGATACATTAAGTGACAATTTCTGCTGATTACATCTTTATGCCAGTATGTTGTGGTAAATTAATAAATTTTATGTTTTTTTAATGAGTTATTGAATCATTGAATCAATTAAGGCCTTCAATTGGACCCTGCAGAAATTACACAATTGAACAAGTTTAATTTACTCATTATCTTTGACTCACTATTATTACATGCTTGAAATTGAAATTTGACAAAATGCATACCTTTTTATTTGAACACAGTCTTCAACATTCTGCTTTCAGTATTTTAGTTTGGATTAATATATGTATATCAACAATTACAAATATTAACTTGTACTTTTACTTTAAAACATTAGATAACTTTATGGACAACATTGTGGACACTAGAATTATATTTCCCACAAAGCATCCATAATATACCTCAACAATCCCACGAAGGGTCTAAAATGGCATGTTTAGTAGTCAAATCATATACTACGTTGTCCATATATAAGTCTTTCTCCATATATAAGAATCTCTGGCTTTCACCATCCATACTGGTAAACCCGGGCTATGATTAAAGTTGATTAAATGATTGATGGTTGTTCAGGTCTAAGCAATTTCACATATTGCTATAACTTGGGATTTCACATTTTCACTCTTCTAAACTCATTCTTTCCTCCCTTTCTCTCTTTCTGCAACTTGTGTGAATGTGGGAGTGCATGTGTTTTTGTGTTAGGTTTGTTTATATGTCTTATATTTGTCCAATATAACTTATTAATATTGAAAAGGGAAAGTATATTGTGTTTTGTGCTCACAAGTTAATGTCTTAAACTGCCGATCTTGTTACTGTGCTAATAATTAGTGTTTTCACCATATTTACATCCATTGTTTCAGTTGATCAGCCTTAAAACAGTGATTCTGTCCAAATTCCCTATAAAAATCATAATTCCCTTTGTCGTGAATTTACCTGTTTCCCTAACAAACCATATTTCATCATCTAACATTAACAGGACACATGAATGCCACCCTAGACACTTCAGTAGGTTTTGTTTTAATATTTACGTGTCTCGTTTAGCTGAGAGAAATGAAAAGCAATACTACTCGCTCGATGAAGAATGAGACAAGGCACAACGGTCAGTTGAAATTTATAAAATGTTGATATTCGACACTGAATGGTGGTTAAATGGCAGCATTTTGACAACGCAACAACAACCTTCAATACTCAACACAACACAACATAGAACAATCAGCCTTTTAGCAATGAAGGTACAACGTTGAAGGTTGGCTGTGTTGAGGCAACAATCTGTGTTTGTTGGGTGTTTCCCCTCAGTTCTCATCATCCTGACATCCTCAACACCCCAAATGTCTGATAATTCAGATGTCTGTAGGCCCTGTTGTGACATGTGGACATGACACACTGGTTTCACTAAACATGTCAAACATCTCTCTACTTACAGTCAACCTTGAAAATTAGTAATGTAGCACTTCGTATTTTACATTTGGTCACTGAATGTATTCTTACTGATCACTACTGATAGCTCCAAAACTATGAGTACCCTCTGTTAGGCTACATATCCATGCGTATATAATGCAGGAATTGTTTAAATCATTTACTTTGTCAAAAAAATTATGTGACCAATTTTATATACTGATACAACTGCTTCATAAAAATTATTTAATGCAACGTTATGACCAACCCGAAGCCTTGATGAAGACTTGTTGGTCGAAACTATTTTTTTTTTGGAGCAGTTATATCAGTGTTGTGGACATTATGTTTATGTTATGTTATGTTTTTTGCCTCAGTTTGTCTCTGTCATACACCTGAGCCCTGTTTGGGTTTGTGGGATGTGCGCCCCAATGGATCCTCAGCAGTGAATGGGTGCCATCAGAATGAGAGTCCAAACAGTTGATAAAAACCTCACAGTAATATCAACTCCCAGTTTATCAATTGATGTCTTGTAAAGTGAAAAACGGAACATTTGTAAGAAACAAATCCATCATTAAAGAGCCAGTAAGATTCTAAGCTTCCTATCACTGTTTATAAATCCTGTACAACATGTTTAAATCCATCCAAGGTTAAAAAACATTGTCATTTTGTCAAAATATAATTTTAAAATTACCTCAATTCCCCAAACGGTTAGCGCAAAGCTGTTCAAAAGATTCAGTTTCCTTAAACCCCACCTTTCGGTAGCATACTGTGTTCTGATTGGTCAACTAACATAGTCAGGTTTGATTGGTTGTTCCGCACACACCTTCATGGTAAACAATGCGTTAGCATCTTTTTGGGGTGAATTATGTCTTATACCTCTCATCGCGAAGCAAACAGTAAAATAAAAAACTTGAACAGTCTCGCTGCTTTTTCTTCTGTGTGGGTGTATTCAAGCTGCGCGCTTCAGTTTAAATCTGAATAGCGCGTTCAGCGCAGGGGCGTGGTCACATTAGATATAATGAAGGGAGACGTGAAAGATTGGACATCACATTGTTTTCATATGGATTACTTTATCAAAGAAAATATCTGTTTTCAGCAGCACTTGTTTTAGTTTTAAAGCAGACATGTCAAGCTTTCTATAGATATCTCTCTCATGTCTCTTAGTTGAGTATTCACTGAGTTACACTTCATTTTAATGACGTGTTTGTAAATGAAGATCAGCACAGACTTTTTCGGGGTTATCAGGGGAAAATGACTCATAATGCGTATCCGCGTTAATCGACTCCAGAGGGTTTTAACATATAACTATTAGTGCTAGCACGACATACTGATAAGACGCTTGGGAGAAAACAAACACATAACTTCATAATCATACTTCGCGTTGTGATTCGGAGATGCTTGTTGGTCTAAATAAAGTTGGTAATGAACCCTCTTTTATGGCCAAACGCTTCGAAAATCCCGCCTTGAACTCACCGAGATTAGAAAAGCAGTCATCAGTGAAATGCCATTGGTTCTTCTGATCTTCATTCTTTGGCAGTGAAAATAAAACAAACTTGCCTTTACAATTAAAAACACACTGTCTCCTCGACATGATGCTCTCACACCAACCAGAGCGTCTGTGTGGGGGATGGGGCAGGTCAGAGTTCTGTTTCTCTCAAGACGGTAGGCGGAGATTATTATGCAAAGTGTTCCTAGTGACGTACATAGAGATGGGCAAAAGATTTTAAATCTATAACGACTCGTTTCAGCGATTCAGAGTCGACTCCTTACTTTAGAAGCCAATAACTTTATAAACTGTGTACTTTTTGGTTTAATTACTTTGCACATTGTTTACACTGATGGACAGCTACATCATACACTGTAATACAGGTAATTTTTGATTTCCCATCTGTGTGGCTCTTTAAGGTCGCTTCTGGTTGCAATAACAGTCCATAATCGAATCTATCTCAAACTCTCCTCAGAGAATAAGTCCATCTCCTGTTGCCCTTTAACATCAGCTCCACTGTCAAGTTTAGAACTGGTTTTGCTTTTCAGAAAAAAGGACATTTTCATTGGAAAAAAACAACACTGCAAAAATAATATACAGGTACCTTTCTGCCAGGATATTGTCCCTTATTTTTAAGGATATTTCTGTTCACCCTTAAACACAGTGCAATAAAGTGCAAGAATCAAAATACAGGTAAAACACCTGTAAGAAATCAATACAGAAAATTTCCTCACATTAATGCAGTACATTGTGCTCTATTTTTTACTGCTTTTTTAGAGTGAATAGTAGACTCAAATTGTAGCTAGGAGGCAATGGTTTGAAGTTAAAAGTCACTTAATGACAGATTTATTTTTATTGTTTTATTTTTTTACAAATATGCAGCTTTTCTCTTCACAAAATGTTAATTGATGTACTGGAATAATGTGAATTATTGTGATTTTATTTCATTCATTTATTTATTTTAAGCAGCTGTTTGAACTTATTCTGATGGCACCCATTCACTGCAGATAATCCATTGGTGAGCAAGGAAAATGTTTGTTACTTTTAGACTTTGTGAAACAACATACGGAGATGACGTGATCAGATAATGAGGACAGCACCACATTAACATCACCATTATCTGTTTTTGTGTCATTTAACATTGGTATGGCATATGAACGTACGCTAGCGAGCCTCCGCACCAAACGCTGATTGCGTGTCTTGTCTACAGGCGAGGAGAACGATAACATCTGTGTAATTTCAACACGATGACGGGCCCCACTGGAGCCAGCGCAGGAGATGATCTGAGTTGAGCTAAGTACTATTAATCGTTTAATTACCACTGGCTGATTCAGTCCATCAAAGCCCTCTCCGCATCGCCTCATACAAATTCATCCATTATGAGGTCATTCATGCCCTCGTCAATCAAATCGCACCACCCCCAACCAGCCGTCATACCAGCTTGTGTTTTTACAGTGTGCAACGATAGGTGACATGAAAGGAACAGTATCTCTTGTCCTATTCAGTGCTGCACTCGGTGAACCAGACGGCCGTGTTGGTTAAGAGCAATATGTTTAATAATGAGGCCTATTATGACTGGAGATTAGCGCATAAGCCTCGGTACAATGACAGAAGATTCATTGAGGATATTTGGATGAAACAGATGGAGGCCAGCGTCTGTGAGGATGAAAGAATGTAGTTGTTGTCGCCTTTGTGTCTCATCTGTTGACTGAATATCACCCATCACTGTGCAAGAGCTGCATACCAAAACACAATATTCCATCTGCATTCAGTGTAGCAATATTGCCTCTCAGTTTATAATGGCTTTATTCTCCACACTCCAAAGGTATTATAATCTCTTTCATTTTATGTGAATAGGAAAGCATTCGCTCTTAGGATTTGTAAACATATGTCCAGAATAATGCTTTCTTTGCTTCACTTGCTTCTCCTCGAGTGTTGTTCAGTCTGCAGATCATTGACTTCTTAACTTTCTTTGTACTGTAGGTTCCCCGGATATGATTCATAACTGTATCCATCCCTCTCGTTTTCATTTACAGCAAAATAAATATGGCCGTTTAATTTTTTTTATATATATATGGTGCATTAAAAATGAACAATTAAAAAGTTTTGGGACAGAAAGTTTTTTTTTTATTATTATTATTAATAAATAATATCATACATATTCATTTTATTATATTCATTTATTTAGCAAGGATACTTTTAAAAAATGACTCTAAGGACATTTATGATGTTACAAAAGATTTCAAATAATTGTTGTTCTTTTAAACTTTCTAATCATCAAAGAATCACTGTTTCCACAAAAAAATTAAGCAGCACAACTGCTTAACATTTATGAGAAACATTTATTAAGAACAAAATCATAATATTACAATGATTTCTGAAGGATCATGTGACACTGAAGACTAAAGTAATCATGCTGAAAATTCAGCTTTGCATCACAGGAATAAATTACATTTTAAAATGTATTCAAATAGAAAACATTCTAAATTGTAATAATATTTCACAATACTGTGTTTTTTTATCATATTAATGTAGCCTTGATGAACATAAGAGACTTATTTCATACGTTTGAACGGTATTATGTACACACACACATACACGTTGACACATAATGCATTTGTATTCTCTTACAGTTCGAATATGATAATTTTTTTAAGCTGTATCTTGGTGGGTGGTTTTTAACAGTGTTTTCCAAGTACAGAAAGGTGTCAGGTGTCCACTGGCGTGCAACGACCTTGCTGTCCCAGATAATGTTTTGATAAGGACATACAGTACCTGCTCCACTACAGTCCCCCATCGCCCACTCATTCACCCACACTGCCTCTTCTCTGAACCGCTCTTAAGGGTAAGATTTCAAAACCACACAATATTTAAATTAACATTGTAGGCTATACCTCGCCAGCATGTCCTAATTAAATATTTTCTGCAAATAAATATATAAAATAGCTGCTATGTTTTAATAATGAATAACTATAATATTAAAAACTGTGTATACTTTTGTACCTTCACTAAACAATAAAACTGCTATGAAAAAAGCACTATTTACAGCTACATGGTTCTACCCTTATGAAACAAAAATATATTGCAGTATATTGGAAAATATCATGTAATATATTAGGCATATATTCTTATATATATTAATTTTTTCCAATATATTGCAATATATTGAAAGTGGCAATCATTTGTATATTTTGCAATATATTATATAATATATGTATCATTAATATATTATTAAATGTATTCAAATATATAATATATTAGAAAATAAAAAGGGAAAATAATATATTACAATATATGACAATTGGCCATTCAGTTTCCTTAGGAACTTGTCATTAGACAAATTTTGCGATCCTTCCTTGAGTTTGGAACGACATGAGGGTGAGTAATTAATGAATTAATAATTTAAATTTTGGGGTGAACTATCCCTTCAATGCACACAAACTGAAACATATGAAACAATGCAAAAACGAACTGATATGCATTACTGAGAGTAGAGACAATTTGAGAAGTCTAAAGTTTTTATTGTGACTCTTTAGCTAGTCATGGCACAGCTGCAATGGCTGAGCAAACTGAATGAGTCATAGCTGCAACCGCTTTAAGAAATTCGAAAAAGTTACATTTCCGATTTCTTTTCATTTACATGGATAGCCAGCTCCCCACTCAGCCATTATTCTATACAGCCACTTTCATTTTAATAAAAGAATAGATTCCATTTGATTGTGTTTCAGCAGAAGTCTTTGAGAGCGTTTAAATGGTGACATCAGTTTGTTGCTCCCCATGCGTATCCGTGTTTTAGATGAAGCTAATTGGATAACCACGGCAAGTTAGGTGCTAAATTGTTTCTTCTTTTCAGGCGATGAACAATTATTATTATTATTATTTTTTTTTTTTTTTTGGTCAAAGCCAACCAGAGCAGTGCTCACAATTACATGACTCACGGATGTGATCTGCATTCTTCCCACTTCTCCCCAAAAATCTTGAAGGACAGAATAGAAGCATATGGCATCAAGATCCTCAAAATATTGCAATTAAAGCAGTGTTTAAGCATTAAACATCATTTCTGATCGATTTATTTTCACTATGTGAAAATTTCTATTTATGCAACTGCAATTACTTGTAATTACTTTCCTATACTGCTCCTTGCTTGTTTTGGTTGCAACTGTCAACTTTGGAAAACACAGTGATTAAAAATGAGTCATATTCTGAGTCAGAAATTGCGTAGCTTTCATCGTAAATCAGGTGACTTGCCAGCATACATGAACACGTGTATATGGTTTCTTGTTGTGACGCATCTTTTACGTGTAACGTACAAGACAAACATTCACTTTCCTCCTTTTTCATTTTTGATACTTTCTGCCATCTGAACTTTTTCATCTAACGCATACATTTTTATTGATTTGATACAAATGGAAAAAAATATGGCAAAATATAATAGAGACTGCGAGAATGATAAAAGTGAATGAAAAGGACAGAAGATGAGAATAGTGATAAAGTAACAAGTTTGTGGGATAGAGACAAAAAGACAAATACAGATAGATTCAAATACTGGAGGGAAACGGTCAATAAGTGAAAAAAGATGAGCCAGAAAAATCAGGGGACAGTGGGGAAAGGAGACGAGGGATGGAGTGGCAGGGACTGAATGGAGGAGGGTAAGACTGGGGAAGAGGGGGGTATAGAAATAGAGGGAGGGCTGGTGATCCTCAGGGCTGGATGACTCACTTTGCTGCAGCCGTTTGTGCGTCACTGGCGCAGGGCTGGAGGAGGAGATAGTAGAGAGGTCTGCACATTTAATTACAACCTGCCAATTTATATACAGTGTACACACACATATTCTCTCTCTCTCGCTCTCTCTCTCCCGCTCTCTACCCTCGCTGTCCCCCCTATAATGCCAACATATGATAACATGAACGTTCAAAGACCCCCACATCTATACACATGACAGCATTTCAGGCCACAGAATCTCTACACTTAGACTGATGTGGACTTAAAACCACTCATCAATGCAAATGTAGAGTTCCGGCAGCTTGGCATCATGTCAAAGGCGATGCAGAGAGAGAGAGTGTTTGCAAGGATGTAAACCTTCACAATTCCAGGTGTCACATGATAAATTAAACGAAACGGATGGAAAAAGCCAGGCAAACAGATCCCAGCTCTAGCTTTAAAGGCAAATGTATCTTGCCAGATAGTACAAAACAACATCTGACAAAAGTCGTATTTCAAGTGGAATGAAACCTCAAAGATCATCATCATTGCATTAACAGATAACGTCTTTTAAAAATCATGATGGCTCCGGGGCTCTGAGGGAGTAGACTATTCTCTGAACATTTCCGACTCGCTGACATTGCCTTCAAGCAAGGCAAAGACACATATCAGAGATAGGGACTTCAGGTTACAAGCGTTGTCTTGACACACAATAGACTGGTATAAAAGCCATTACAGTTGTTTTTGTGCATTTCCCACTTGTCCTTAACAGAGTGTCTTTGGTGAAACAATGGAAGTGTATTTAATACAGCTTAGTTTGAGAGTCCCTCTGGGGTTTTTTTTTTTACTAACAAGAGAGCGTTGTTGAGAAAATGCTCATAAATTATAAATCGAAAACCTTTCGTTGGGTCCGTCCTCATCCGCCTTCCAAATACACAACACACTTGCTCTCACACACATTCGGTCTCTCCCTTTGGAACACACCTTAGCCTCCTAGAGCGGTAATTACCCCGTGAGTGCCCATGAGCCACACTAGCTAGACAATAGCCGCAATCAGCCGCCCTTTCTTGAGCGACGTACTCTGTTCCGGTTTTCTTGTTCAAGAAGAGAGCAATTTAAGCAAACAACAGCATTCCAAGGAAATCATAAAGACGGAAGAGACTGCACGCTGCTCCGATGATTGGCCAATGCGGCAGCATGCTCTCAAAGAACACAAGAGGAAAACATAACACACCACCATTTCATTTCTGCTCTAATGTGGCAGCTGCTGATTGGATTGAAGGGATCATCGTGTTTTAGTATAAATACCCCAATGGAGCGACCTCAGAAAGCGAGACATTGTTCAATCAGAAATGGGTGAGCCGAGTGTGAAGCCATTGGCCCCGTCACTCAAAACATGGTGAACAAATGTCAGGCAGATTTCGCGATGAATTGTTCACTATGATCTCAAAAGAGATCTGCGCTAGCAGGCGACATGCAATTTCAGAAAATACAGAATAGGAACCTACAGAATGAGTCAGGCTTTAGGTGACATCATAAACAGCTTGCCATTTCCACGCTTGAGCTGCACTTATTTTCAGTCAAATGGCTTTGAAACGCTTCAGCAATCACCCCTGGCTGTGAAATAAAGGCATTTTCTGTCCTTTTAAAATAAATTTCAATAGACCACCGAAAGGGCGAGTAGCACACAAGTATAATAAAGCTGATTACAGACCCCGTTGCAGCAGCTCTGGGACAGCTCTTACTCGTCTGACAGTTTTATTCCCATGTAGTGTGTGGTGTTTATGATGCATGTTTTTTATTTTTCACTACCACTTCCAAGCGGTTTCAGGCACCAGTGTTTTCATGAAACGAAATGGCACAGCAAGCTGTTGCAAGCCTGAGGTGTTTTAATACTGTCAGAGAGCAAATGAACAATAACAATCATGTAGACGTGATAAATGGAAAAGGGAGAATGAACAGACTGATAAAGCGAGAAGAAATCGCAATGGAGAAGACATGAGATGGATGGGGGAAGAGGACAGTGATGATTGATGCCAATGTGACGTTAAATGGGAAAAAAGGGCGGAGTGGGAAAATAAATAAAAAAAGACAACTGGGCGACACTCACAATAAATCTCAGATTTGAGCTGATGCTCCGCACTGCCGCGTGCCCACACTCGCTTCGCAACACACTTACACGCTCTACACACCCTGTGACATCATGATGACAGAGCGAGTGGTCATGTGTATTGTCCAGTGATTGGATGGTGGGTAATTCCAATGCTAAACACGCATGTGAAATTGTGTCTTTTCACATTTGTAAAGTGACCTATTGGGGGCGGGCTCTCATTTTACATTTAGAGAGAGTGAGAGAGAAACAGACAGACAAAACGGATACAGAAAAAGAGAGACGGGGACACAAAGAGACAAAGAAATATGCATGAAGCAGGTGAGTCACCATCAAACAACGGTCAAAAACAACAAAGTGGGAATTCATTTTTTTGATGATAAACATTCATTGTCATCCTTTCGGTTGTTGTTCAACAGTACTAAGACACTTTGAAGTGGAGGTTAACAGATCTAAAAAAAATTATCTTTCACGATTAGTTCATAAACAAACACACATTTGTATATATACACAAACACACACACACACACACACACAAATAAATAAATTTTCACACAGGCAGGCATTTTCTCTTTCATCTGAGCTTATTTGATATAAGGGATCAATAATATGGAGGTTAAACAGGTGCAGAGAATAAAAAGAGTTGAGAATGAGCAACTTAGCATCTTACTCCTGCACACACACAAACTGTTTATATATTTGGTCTATCATCCTAAGCTTTGAGGTATAGCTTCAGAACAAGGATTAAAGCACACAAAACCATTACTATTGCACAAACACACACAGGCCTCTGTGAGGAAAACACACACACACACACACACACACACACACAGTCCTTTCACACAGAGCACATAAAAGGGACAGATGTCAAAGGGGTGTGATGGGAGAAAATTGTCTACCAGAAAGACCACAATAAAGAGATAATTGTACACCGCAATCTAACCATCATGGGCCGAAAGATAATGTAAACTGACATAAAATCATGAAAAATAAGAGAAATTTCTGTTAGAGTTCAGATCAAACTATAAACTAAGACATACACACGTAAGAGGTTGGCTATTTGGCAAATCCCGGTATTCACAAAGGTTTTATTCTCTCCTCTCCCCCTCGGTGAATGGCTAATGTGTGGTGTGCATGGTGGCGTGACACAGCTGCAGTGTGCTGGTCTGTCATCTCTGCTGGTTATTGTGTCTGAGATTAGCCTCTCCCATTCTCTCTAAAACCCTAAGGGCACTAGAGCCGAGACGATGGCCGTTATCACAGCGCACACAGTCTTTATCTGGAAACCAGAGATGACGAGCGAGTGCTGTCACATGCGTGTTTGGCTGCTCAGGTGCCCATCTGTGACAAGCCCATGTAAGAAGCATGTGTGCTCATATGTGAAAAAGTGCTGTTTAGGATTTAAGTATGAGGCTTGTTTATTTGTATTAATTTGGATTATTAAACTTTTCATTTATAATATTATGTTTAAATAAATAAATATATTGAGATGTTTAGTGTATTTTTGTTTTTGTTGTAATTTTAATCACATTTTTATTTCAATCATAAATTTAAGTATAATAATAAGTATAATAATAATAATATTTTTAATAAGATATAACAATCATATATTAATTATATTACAGAATTATTTCAAGTATTTAATAGGGTCATGAGGCTCTTTTCATATTTTTAAATAAAGAATATTTTTTATTTTAATTATTATTATTAATGTTATTGTAGTGTTCATTTTTTTGTTTTAATATTGCAAATTATTAATAATAATAATAATAATAATAATAACAACAACAATAATAATAATAATACCATAAAAATTATTATTAAGTTCCATGGCCCTTATTAAATTGTTTTTTAAATTGTTTGTCCATTATAATTGATAAGATAAGTTTTTTTTTTAAGTATTAAAATGTACCATGAATTATTTTATAAATGAGTCCTATGACTTGGTTTTGGGAGTCTGTTACAATGAATTTTACTGTAATGTTCTGATAAAATCATCTGTGGTTTTATTAGTCGGAGTATAGGGTGTGCATAATCCTCCAGCAATTTCAAAAATAGCACAGGAAAGCAATAATCCTTCAGAACAAAGGTGCGTAAATTAGAATTGTCCCACTGAGCAGATGTTTATCATTAGACGGGCAATGTGACTCTGTCAAGGCAGGCCTATAATGAAACACTGTTTAAAGATGCTTAAAGGCAGCTGAAAGCAGGGCAGTCATGATAAACATCTTTAATTTACAGAACATCTAATTCCTAAATGTTTGACTCATACACTTAATTTGGCTGTGGATTCATTATTCACCATTTCCAAACCAATGGAGACCCCCCCCCCCCCCAGCCCCCATCTACAGCCCAACTTTCTCTCCTACTCCCCCTCTCTCTGTCTTCCCATTTCCCTCTCCATCACAGACAGCCCTTACTGAAAATTAGCCCAATTTAGCCCACCATTAATAGCCCCATGCCCGCCGCCCTAAAACTAATGGCACTGGGTCTTTTCCTTCATTTATGACCAGTAATTAAATCTCTGTTGTTTCAAGGCAGATTTGCACACTAAGAGCCCCAATTTTTTACAATTAATTCTGTCGTGCTCATACGACGTGGCTTTTAATTACTGTATAAAAAAAGCAAGCACCTGGGACTGCAGCCTCTTGAGTGAATCATGATTATGTGGAGATAGATTCGGAAATATTTGGCAATATACTTGCATCTTTTGAACTCATGTTGTTTTTTTTCTAGCTGTTAAATTAAAAATGCAAACAAACATCTTATATCCTAATATTAACGTTAGGATTATTTGTCAGAGTAGATGGTTTCGTTTGAAGTGATTTAGTGTTGCAGCAGCAGTCCCCATGGAGGAACTGGAGGTTAAATGCTTTTATGATACAATTATCCTCTTGAGACCCAGCAATTTATTTTTATGTCTACTATAGAGCACTTTTTATATATAATGTATCTGAGACTATTCTTGACAGTTTTACATCCAATATAATAATTAAAATCATAAAATAAACATTTCCATTACTTGAAATAAACTAAATTTAAAAATAAAACACTTTTTGCAAAGACAATGTTTCTCATTTTAATTTAGTATATCTAAAATTACTAAAACTAAAATAAAAATTTGAAAATTCCAAAGACATATATAAACATACAACACAATTACAAAAACTATAACTAGGCCTATATAATGACTAAAACCTTAATGATTAAAAATATAAAAAAAACTTAATATAATGTTGATGATACTAAAATAATTCTAAATTATAACAATATAATGTAATGACCAATGACTGTAAATAATCCCACTATTTACATAACAAATGGACACGGTGTAATAATTTGAGTGTAATATATTTTTCATTTCATTTAAACACTTTTTGTAAACCTACAAATGCAGAATTTTTTTTTTTGTTGTTGAGCCTCAGTGAGAGATATAATAGAGCTGGATTCAGATCAAATTAAGTCTCCAATTTCTGGATTACACCTGTTTGGGAATCTTGGCAGCTAACTACTAACTAAAAGTAACATCTGCTTATTTACATATTCAAAGAAAGCTAATTACGAAAGCAAGAGCTATCCTCAACCAAAATGCCAACAAGCAACGTGCGTTCACATGTCGTTTCCCCAGCAGCACTTTTAGACACTATTCTTAGAATTCAATAGAAGCTTAACTACCAGCTAATTGACTTAATTGCTTATCCTCGTACCTCAAAATTAGTATGATCTCAGACCAGAAGTCCTTTCTGTGCATTTGTGCGAGTACAAATCGAGTATGTCATTTTTAGTTACTGAGTCAGAGCGTCATAGTCATCAGCATATGAGACATGACAGGAATACCTGCAAATGTGTAGCGAGGCAAAAGTGTATCCATGAGTCAGACTCTAAGCACAAAGCATACAGCTGCTATGACAACAATTAGTTTGAACAACTTGTGTTGTATTAAATCACAGCAGAAATTGTTTTACCATGAAAATACATGTACTCTTTAAAAAAAAAATAAATAAAAAAAAATAGTTGATCTTTTATTCCAAGAAGATTTTTTTAAATCCATGAAAACTTTCCATTACACAAAAGGTTATTTTATAGTGGAAAAAGTTTCTTTTTATTTATTTATTTATTTTATTGATCATCACACTAAGATCAAAAATATATACCGTATTTTTCGGACTATAAGTCACACCTGAGTATAAGTCGCATCAGTCCAAAAATACGTCATGATGAGGAAAAAAACATATATAAGTCGCACTGGAGTATAAGTCGCATACATTTAGAACCAAGAACGAAGAGAAAACATTACCGTCTACAGCCGCGAGATGGCGCTCTATGTCTTCAGTGTAGACTACAGGAGCACTGAGCAGCATAGAGCGCCCTCTCGCGTCTGGAGACAGTAATGTTTTCTCTTAGTTCATTTCTCTTAGTTCATTTCTCTTGGTTCATGGTAAATTAATTTTGATTAAATAAGTCGCACCTGACTATAAGTCGCAGGACCAGCCAAACTATGAAAAAAAGTGCGACTTATAGTCCGTAAAATACGGTAGTTCAGTCATGAAACTCTAGATGGCGCAGGTAAGTAAGTAAAGTAAGTAAAATTTATTTATATAGCGCTTTCACAGATAAAAATCACAAAGTGCTTCACAATAAGGTGTAACACAATAACAATATAAAAAAACAAATTAAAAAAAACAAACATGAAACACAACAAACAACAATAAAAAAAAACCTCAACTAACCAAAAGTCTGCTTGAAGAGAAGAGTCTACAGTTGTTTTTTAAAAGAAGCAATAGAGTTTGCACAACGCAAAGAAAGAGGCAAAGCATTCCACAGCCTAGGAGAGACTGCCTGGAATGACTGGTCCCCTTTAGTTTTAAAATGAGTACGGGGAACGACTAATAACCTTTGGTCAAATGACCTGAGACTCCCGGTAGGAGTATGAAGCTGTATCAGGTCAGTGATGTATGTGGGGGCTTGGCCATGCAAGGCTCTAAAAGTAGGGACCAGGATTTTAAAATGAATTCTATACTGGACCAGTGAAGTGCTACTAAAACCGGCGTGATTGTTCTCTTTTCTTAATGTGAGTTAAAAGCCTTGCAGCAGAGTTCTGGACAGCCTGGAGACGATAAAGCTCCTTCTTATTCAAACAGGTAAAAAGGCTGTTACAGTAGTCTAATCGAGAGGAGATGAATGCATGAATGATCATCTCCAACTCACCCTTGGTCACAAATGATTGTAATTTGGAAATGTTCCTCAGTTGAAAGAAACAGTTTCTAACTAATTGTTTAGAATGCAGCTCCAAGGTCATAGCTGACTCGAAAACAACACCTAAGCTCCTGAGGCTCGGTTGAACAGACGAGCCCAAATCACCAATATGTTTTATTATCTTAGGGATTTTACTTTCAGGAGCAATAATTAGTGTTTCTGTTTTGTCAGAATTCAGGAGCAAACAGTTCTCACACAACCACTGTTTGATACTAGTCAGGCAGTTGGTTAAAGAAGACAATTTAAAGAACTCAGTTTCCTTAAAGGAACAATACAGTTGAATGTCATACGCATACAGATGGTAAGATATGTCACTAAACTGGCTAATTATCTGACCAAGAGGAAATATGTACAAGAGGAACAAAATAGGTCCCAAGACAGAACCCTGGGGAACCCCACATGACAACTCAGCAGTTTCAGACATAATCTGATTCACATAAACACTAAAGCTTGTTAATGTAACTAATGATATTCAGAGAGTTAAACAACTTGGCACAAGCTGATTGGTTCATGCTGCATATGCAGCAAATGAGCTTACTGCCTTGCATTTATATGGCTGGCTAACATTCACTAGATATTCCTGCAGCGCGCTTTCAGGGTTTCTCTGAACCCTCCACCTTCCCCAGCTCCACCTGGTTAGATCTGCTACGAGTTATTTTATATGCTATTTGTTCAGCAGCATTATGTCTTAAATACTTAAGGCACTGATAGCCGTATGCATTGGCAGTAACAAGTTCATGTACTTGCTTGCAGCAGCAGCAATAACCTAAAACTAAACCAATAACCACAGCAGCAATTCAGCAGCAAAGTAGCAGATCTATTCCACCAAGACCAAATACATCAACATTGTCATATCCATCTGAGTGTTCTTGAGTGAAATGGTTCTTTTGGGGCTTTTGCACTGGTTGCTTTTTAGGAACTAAGTTATAGGAACTAGACACCAAGGCAGTCCCTGAAGATTAAAATTTTCTCCTAGGGCCCACTTTTTCCTGGTTGCAATTGCATCATCACCAGAAATTTGTGAGTGACGTAAGCCAGCGTAAAGTGACGCCATTCAACAATGTCAGCAGCTGGAGGAGAGAGAAATTCCTGGACTTCAGCATTGGTCAATCTATCATGGTTTTCTGTGTTCGTGGAATTAGCTCATGGAGTAAGTATACGTAAAGTGTGTTTATAAAACTTTTAAAACATGACAGGTGCTGGGTTTTTACATGGCATGTAGCCTATCAACAGTTAATTTTATGCTGGGTAAACCCTACAACGAAGGAGCAAATTTTTCCCCCCTAAAATGCATTTCCTATAATTAAAATCAAGTTCTGGCATGCAAACAAGTCAAATAAGTGGGAACATATTGCATATGGAACATCGGCACCCACCATTTTTAATGGAGAATGGAACATGGAAAATAGGAATAGATGGATCAACAGCAAAGTCCAGGTACTTCTCCCCCAAGTTGCTGACTGAAGCGCTTAAATCATGTCATATTGTCGTTGTCGGAGTTCTGGTGGTGCCAATGCAACCAGAAAAATGGCCCTAGGGGAAAATTTTGTTTTTAGGGGAGCTCGCTGGTGGCTAGTTCCTATAACCAAACTCGTATTACTACCTGAAAGCCCCTAGTCAAAAGATCTTAAAAAAACCATGTTGTTTTTAGGTTGAAGAACACTTTAATCTAAACAACCTTTTTCACTCTAAAGAACAATGAAAGGTTCCAGTGTTCCAAGGTTACAATGTTGAAGGTTCCAACATTGCCAATAAGGAACACAACTGCGAAAAAACAATTTTAGAACCTTTATTTTTTAAAGTGTTTATGAGTTTATGTTCAGTTACTTGGTCAAGTGTACAAGTAGAGATCTTCTTGCATGTTCCTATCATAAATTCAGTTTAGCTATATCAAACAATGAACAATGAATCAACGGTCCTAAATCTCCATTAGATGCACATGTCCAATAGAGGGGGCTCTAAAGGTGAAAAGGGCAAGTTGGTGACTGCCTACACCTGAGCACCATCAGAACAGGACTTACAGCTGAATGGTACACCAACCTTAGGCAAGAGTGTAATTGGCAGGAAATAGAGGCAAGGGGGACAGATTTGAGGGCGTCACCATGTAAACACACACACACACACACATGCACATATGCACAAACACACAGAAACACGCACACGTTCGAGCCCCAGGGTACCGCAGCATCTCCACTTTAGTGTGTCAGAGCGACTGATAATCCTTACACGTAAGCAGCTGGCAGAACGAGAGCGACATGGGAAGTTGGTTATTACTGTTATCATCATAACTATTATCATTATCAGCTCGAGCAGCAGCAGGTCTATGGAAGCATATGGGTAGCATTATTCAATTTGGGATGTAATATGCAAAATGACAATGCAATATGTAAAATGGCAATGCATTTCTGTATTTACATTTACATTTTCCAATACATTTGAGCAACGTTTGGTGCAAAATGAAAATGAAAATGAAATTACATAAGGTTAATTTGCCATTTCATACACCAGTTTTAACATGTAAAATGAATATTAATTTTAACGCTTTATAAGTTGCAAAATTAAAATGAAAATGTATTACAGAAATGATTAGATATGTCTAACATGTTCAAGCAAAAACTGTGGCAAAATAATCATTTAAATGCTATTTTTCTTAAATGCATTAACACTCACAGTCAAGACACTTACGATTGCATTTTCATTCAATGTCCCGCAATGAATGTAGCAAAATTCAAAGTGCACATTGAAAATGCATTCCGAGCCGATCACGTGTCCGCCCCCTCCCGCCCTGTCAATCACTGCGTGAACAAGGCGGGGCTTACAGAAGGTCAAGAGACTCAAGTGAGAGAAAATGGACAAGACAGATGGTCCGTGTACGTTTTGATCATTTCAGTTTATGGCTTCAATATTTCATTCACACTTGTGGGCGGAGCTGAAACGTTGCTTTCATCTGATTGGTCGAATCGCTCCGCTTTCAGCTCTGTCTTTTTATTCTTTCAGGCAGAATACGAGTCAGTACGAGTGAAGCACTGTAATGTCTGAAACTACACTCACTGTAAATTAGCGTAATATTTGAATCAGATGTAGCTGGGCACATAACTTGTGCTGCTGAGACCTGCAAGAGACCCCGTTAAATTATTGTATGAATATTGTCCCACGCAAATAGTTCTGTCTCCTTGGATAACAGTGAAGTGGAAATAAATATAGTTAAATTTATGAAATAAAATTAAATAGGATTTTTTGGGAAGGTAAGTCTGGCCAGTTATACAAGCAACACTAGTCAGATGAGTCTGAAGATCTGAGCTAAATTGGGTGAAACATTTAAGTTCTAGTCTGTGTCAATTACTCTCATAATAAATAATAATAATAATGTTAACTGTATTTTTCGGTATAAGTTGCATCAGTCCAAAAATACGTCATGACGAGGAAAAAAACATATATAAGTCGCATTTATTCAGGACCAAGAGAAAACATTACCGTCTACAGCCGCGAGAGGGCGCTCTGAGGTAGGCTACAGGAGCACTGAGCAGCATAGAGCTAATTTTACTATTTTTATTTAGAAATTTAACTATATTAATTTTTACAATTATTTATTAATGTCACACACACACATACCTAGTGCCTTATGACTTAAAAGTTGAGAGTGGTAAATGTTACAGACATGGAACTGTTCAGTCTATTATTGATTTTTATTTCCACTTCACTTTTATCCAAAGAGAGAGAACTATTTGCACTGTATTTATCAGTGGGACAATATTCATACAATACTACAACCTAGAAATAATTTGCAGGTCTCGACAGCACGAATTATGTGCCCAGCTACATCTGATTCAAACATTATGCTAATTAACAGTGAGCGGTGGTTTCAGACATTACAGTGCTTCACTCGTACTGACTCGTATTCTGCCTGAAAGAATAAAAAGACCGAGCTGAAGGCGGAGCTATTCGACCAATCAGATGAAAGCAGCGTTTCAGCTCCGCCCACAAGTGTGAATGAAATATTGAAGCCATAAACTGAAATGATCAAAACGTATACGGACCATCTGTCTTGTCCATGTTCTCTCACTTGAATCCTCTTCTTGAGATTTGAGTCTCTTGACCTTCTGTAAGCCCCGCCTTGTTCACGCAGTGATTGACAGGGCGGGAGGGGGCGGACACGTGATCGGCTCGGAATGCATTTTCAATGTGCACTTTGAATTTTGCTACATTCATTGCGGGACATTGAATGAAAATGCAATCGTAAGTGTCTTGACTGTGAGTGTTAATGCATTTAAGAAAAATAGCATTTAAATGATCTTTTTGCAACAGTTTTTGCTTAAACATGTTAGACATATCTAATAATTTCTGTAATACATTTTCATTTTAATTTTGCAACTTATAAAGCGTTAAAATTAATATTCATTTTACATATTAAAACTGGTGTAGGAAACGCCAAATTAAAATTATGTAATTTAATTTTCATTTTAATTTTGCACCAAACGTTGCACAAATGTATTGGAAAATGTAAATGTAAATACAGAAATGCATTGCCATTTTACATATTGCATTGTCATTTTGCATATTACATCCCAAATTGAATAATGCTACCCATATGCTTCCATAGCAGGTCCCCTTCATCTAGAAGCGTTGCGTCATACGGCTGGGTCGAAAGACTAGAAACCATGAAGTGCCAGGAAGCGACCTGTGCTGAATGTAAAATACAAAGACTGGGAGAAAAATGGGTTGATTCACTTCATTCTTTCGATTTCTCTGCCTCTCCCTATTTCGGTCTCCCTCACCCCCTCGCCGCTCTTGCCCTTCTTTTCAATTTTATGTTTTTCTTGAACAAGCAGAGATCCATTTCTCTGCTTTTTAAGGATTTGCACTATGTCTCCTATACTGTACTGGACACAGTGATATAATGAATGCACCTATATGCCCTCATGTTCATTTATTTTCTTTGACGCTCACATGCTCGCGCTACGGTAACGCCACACCATTGTATGCTGGTGGGCTAAAAGCTCATGCTTGTCAGAACCACCAGTTGACTTGTCTCTCTCAAACACTGTCTTTCCCCCCACAAGAGAGTTTATTCGCGTTCTTCTGAGACTAGTATCTTTCCTCTTATCTCCAATTGGCACATATCGCAGGGTGAAAGGAATCATCATATTTATTTATTTTTTGAACGTCTCCCACTCCGACAACCCACAGCCTGCGACTGCAAACACAGAACATAATGTCCGTCATCATGTTTTAAGGCGCCAAATCAGAGAGGGTGACTTACTGCTGCCATCAAGTGGCCTTCGGGGAATCTGCAACCTGTTGCTCATAAATATTCCCAATAAACCCGTAGTGTATGTATAGGTCCAAACCTGCAGAAACCGAAAATAAATAAATGTAATGATAAAAAAAAAAAAAAAAAAAAAAAAAAAAAAAAAAAAAATTCAAACAATTAAATTTTGTTTACATTTTGTAACTTAATTTAAAGTCATTGTAAAATTAAACTAATTTTTATACATCACATAATCACTTTCTCACATAATTACCTTAAGGGTGTATACGTTTTTTTGTAAAGCATCTGGTTTCAGGCATCTGAGCACTGTCACTAGCTAAAAATAAAAAAAGTAAAAAATGTTGTCAATAACCTGTGTCTTACAGGGTTTTGTGTAAACGCGCTTTCCAACAGTATGTTAGGCTGTCTGTAAATAACATTAATGATTATGGATGTCGAGTACATAATTGACTGAGGAGGTGGATGCAGGAGGTTTGTCTTTCCCGGTAGGGTTAATCAGGTTAAATACAATGTTGTCATGTGTGCGTAATGCTAATTCTGCCTAATCTAAGGACATTATCTTTATAAATATATGAAAGATTAATGCTTCAGAAACAAAATGCAAACCAGTAATATGACAAGAATGTTATCTGGTTTAAAACTCATTTTATTTTCCCATCCCACGTGCCTGTGGGACAGGACTCCTCATCTTCCTGAGGGTTTTTTATACTCCATCGGATGTGACTGATCAACAACCCTTTGAACAAAAGCTCTGAGACGAATGCAAATTTCATGGCATCTTCTAAAATAAACATGTTATAAATAAATATATGTGTATGGACATTTTTTATTTGTGGTGACTGAATGGTTAAGGATGTGGGCTGCTGACACAAGTATGGAAGGATAATTCTGTACAGTAGTACAGTAGGAGTGATCCATGAACTGGTGACAACAAGCCTTCTGCATTAATACTGACACAATATTAAGAAGTTATAGTGATAAATAATGTACTAATCACACATAAGATCCCTTTAGGTCTTTGGCATAAGGCCCACAAAATAACTTATCCTGGGCTAACAATTCCCACTTGGAATGGAAGAGATGTCTAAAGTGGGCAAACAGAGTTTAATTGTTTTTATGTGATATAGGAGCTCAGTTATTGGAACTAGCCACCAGGTCGATCCCCTGATATCTAAATTTTCCACTAGAGCCATTATCCTGGTTTCTGTCCATGTCCAGAAACATAAGAAAAACATCACCAAAGTAGTCCATGTGACATCAGAGGGTCAGTTAGAATTTTTTGAAGCATCGAAAATACATTTTGGTTCAAAAATAGCAAAAACTACGACTTTATTCAGAATTGTCTTCTCTTCCATGTCTGTTGTGAGAGAGTTCAAAACAAAGCAGTTTGTGATATCCGGATCGCAAACGAATCATTCGATGTAACCGGATCTTTTTTAACCAGTTCACCAAATCGAACTGAATCGTTTTAAACAGTTCGCGTTTCCAATACGCATTAAGCTGTTAACTTTTTTAATGTGGCTGACACTCCCTCTGAGTTAAAACAAACCAATATCCCGGAGTAATTCATGTACTCAAACAGTTCACTGACTGAACTGCTGTGAAGAGAGAACTGAAGATGAACACCGAGCTGAGCCAGATAATAACTTGTTCACGAGTCAAGAACCGGTTGCATCGGTGTTCGGATCACCAGTAGTTCTTTCGGACATTTCAATTCAATAAACCGGTTGAAGAAAACGGTTCACCGATTCTTTTGCGCTTGACGTAATGGCGTCATTGGCGATGATTGCCCTTCATTCAAGCCTTCGGTTTAAGTAGATCATTAATTTGCCAATTATTTACAATTAGCAGATGATTTTATTACTAATGAGATCAATAAAAGTAGTCAAAACTGACAAAAGAGCAATAAAATGCAAATGCTATGACAAGTCTTGGTTAGTCCAACGCTGCAAGTTTTTTTTTTTTTTAATTATAAATAAATGTGGGTGTGTATATATATATCAGTCAACATTTGTGGATCAAAAAGTTCATCAAAATTGTCCTAAGACAATGTCGCATTTTGGAAGGCACAACTAGCTTTACTCCATTGTTACCAGGTTATGAAGTAGACAGTCTGCTACAGTGATCTGGTGACGAGCATGAATTTGCATCAGACATCATAAGGAGAGAGAATAAGGATCTCCTCATAGCCCTGCAGATGATACAGCAGGAAAGAAACACATTTCAGAACGCAAAGGACCAACAGGGTAAAGGAGCTTTCTCAGCTCAAGCAACAGATGAAGCAGCTACAAATTCAGATGGATCATCAATGCTCAGGAAATCAGCCACCTTAACCTGTTGCCCTTCCAAGCCAGCATAGCTCCAGTCGCCCTATAACTGCACCATGTATCCAGCCACAGGCACGTTCTGTAGAAATGAGTAGCAAACCTGTACCAGCTCAGACTACAAATTGAGCATCAGACTGAGAACAAGTTTCGAAGCCCAACTCCAGTATCCACCCCCCTTACCAAACAGAGCGCCTCCTTCCATTATATGCCACAAACGGGTCAGAAATCCGATGTGCAATATTCCCATAGACAGGAACCTTCCAATTCTCCATATAGGGACTCTCAAGACACTGCCAGGCTTCCACAAATACCATGCTGGTCACCACCTCTGCCTGAGCTGTCGGGTCTCGGGGCTAATCACCTGCCTTTTTGGTGTGTGTTTGTGTGTGTGTTTGGATCGCTTGTCAGCTCACCGCGTCTACCTATTTGAGTTTTCCCCGCCCTCCTTGTTTCTGTGTTGTGAACCTTAATTGCTCGCCACCTGTTCCCTATGTTCTTCTAATTTTTTCCCTTTATCATTCCCTGTGTTTCTCTGTCTATTGTCAGACTGTTGTTACTCGTATCAATAGCTCCGATCTTCTAGCTGTTCTTGGCACTCACCTTGTCATGTCTTGTCCTTAGGCTCCAGTGTGTTTAGCTGATTTCTCTGCCCCCTGTTCTTACAAAACGCAGAGCTCTTGGTAGCTTCCAGTCCTCATCACTCCGGTCTCAGCGGTCACACGAATTACTGTGGAACGTTACTCATCGGCTTTGATTCATATGCTTCGACTATTCATCCAGTCACTATGAGTAATCCAGTGAATGTGACTCATCTGCTCTGCCTCCTCTGCTTTAAATAAAGCCTTGTGTAAACCCGCATTTGAATCCTGCCCATTTCTCCTGACATGAGCAAGAACTAATGTATCGAGGGTCCAACTTCTACGAACTCTGAATTCATAAAACCCAACCCAAGAGAGTTCTCGCAGCTGAAAATTGCTCTGGAGAATGTCCTCCTAGCTAATACAATGGAAAGGTTAAAATTTCAGATACTGATGGACTATCTGAAATTAGAGGAGGCTTTACTAATTGCTGACTCATACTGCCATTTTCAACATCCTTACACAAGGACAATGGCTGCTTTAGACCAACAGTATGACCAGCCACATCAACTGGCTCAACTGGCGCATTGCAGAGTTAATGGATGGCCCAAGCATAGCTAGTGGAAACCAGAAGGCCTTTCGATTTTTTGCACTTAAAGTCCATTCACTGGTTGGCATGCTGGAGCAGTTAGGCAGGAAGGGCACTCACAAGTTACAATGTGGTTATCATTTCTCTCAGCTGCTTGGGATGCTTCCCCATGACCTGAGATCCAGGTTTCGGAGGTTTGCACATCCATATGGTGTACCCATCCCTAATCTTCTGGATCTTGCAGAATGGCTGGAGTTTGAAATTGAAGTTCAAGAGGACACTACAAGGTTTGTAAGCAATCAGTGCAGAGGACCCTCAACATGAACAAGAGAGACTTTCAGAGGGTCTAAGCCAGCCACTAAAAGCACCACAATTTTACTGGGTACTGAGAAGGTGATAACTGAGTCTACACTGTCTACTCCACCATCTACCAGTTCTCTGAGACCCTACTGCCCCTACTGTGACAACAGTAAGGTCTCCCTCAACAACTGTAGCAACTTCAAACAGCTTACTAAAGGCAAAAACAAAGGTGGGTCAAAGACAATAATAGATGCTGGCGTTGAGATAAAACTCATAAGTCTGCAGAATGTAACCTGAAGATGCGCTGCAGACAGTGCAGCAATCGACACCTTATGGCTCTGCATGACATCAGTGCTGGGAAGCCAGAGAATCCAAAGCTTGTTAAAGATGAAACTGTTGATACCAACAGCTGCCTATTCAATTCCATTAATGAGATTCTCCTGATTCATAAACCGCCTACCAGCAGGAAGGTTCCACTTAAAATCAGCAAAGTGATTCTCAGAAATTGCAAGAGAAGGTTGAATGCATACGCAATCCAGGATGATGGATAGGAGAGAACTATCCTCCTCCACAGTACAGCTCAGCAGGACCAAGAGGCAGTGGATCTTCTGGAATAGAAGACAATAAGGGTTGAAGTGGAGGGTGTCAAATGATATGCAACCCCTCTCCTGCATGTAAAGAACATACCCAAACTCAAAGCACCTAAAGAAGCCGTCTTATTGCAGCCGAGGGCCACTGAAAGGAGACTGGCCAGAAATTCACAGCAAGCAGCCGCTTGTACCAAAGAGATTGCAAAACTGCTACAAGCAGGATATGTTAACAATTTACCTCAAGATTTTGTAACAGACACGTCTGGCTCTTGGTACATCCCACATCACATGGTGCAGCACAATGGGAAAAACAGGATAGTTTTCAACTGCTCATTCCAATATCATGGACAAAACCTGAATGAGCTTCTGCTCCCAGGACCAGTGTTGGGGCCATCTCTATATGCTGTGCTACTCAGATTCAGGGAACATTCAGTGGCAGTCAGCAGCGAGATCAAGGGGATGTTCCACCAAGTTAGACTGCTCCCAGAAGACAAACCACTCCTGTGTTTCCTCAGGAGAGATCTAAACACACAGGAACTACCCAGTGTGTACGAATGGCAGGTCCCTCCTTTCAGCACCACCTGCAGCCCCTGCTGCGCCGTCTTTGCACTCCAGAAACATGCCCTTGTTCATAGCCAGCCCGGAGATGATGTCCGTAATTCTGTGCTGAAATCCTTTTATGTAGATAACTGCTTACAAAGCTTCAATTCAGCAGAAGAGGCAAAGTGCTTTGTCGACAGAATCAGAAACCTGCTGGCCCTCCACAATTCCAAATCAGACAGTGCGGAACTCTGGATTGCGCAAGGCCGAAAAGACATCCATGAATCAACATTGGGGATCCTCTGGAACCATCAGTCTGACACAATCTCCTACAAATACCGTGCTAAGGACAGTTGTGAGACCACCATGCGCAGCATATATAGAGTGTACGTAGAGTACGACCTGTTAGGTTACCTCATCCCGTATACCACTCACACCAAGATCATTGTACAACATCTGTGGAATAACAAACAGGATTGGGATGATCCACACTTGCCTGCAGATCTGTTACAAACCTGGACTAAGTGGGAGGAGGAGTTACCAGCCCTACAAAATCATTCTTCCTATGTGTTACTATAGCCGCATCAAAGACACAGCAATGAGCCTAAGAGACATTCATGTTTTCTGTGATGCCTCCGAACGTGCATATGGCTCCGTGGCATATCTTTGAACAGAGGACCAACATGGGCAAACAGAGTTGGCTTTCCTAACAGCCAGATCCCATGTAGAACCAAGAAAATAACAATCTGTTCCACGACTGGAATTATGCGCTGCACTGACTGGAGATCAACTTGCCAAAGTACTCCAAACCAAGTTAAACCTAACCATACACCAAACGATCTTGTGGACTAGAGCTGTAATCAGGCCTTAAAAGTTAGGCCTAACAGGACCCGAGCCCAACAGGTTTCGGCCTGAGCCTGACAAGTAAAGTTTGATTAACAGCTTTTTAAGAGCCCAAACCCGTTTACATACCGACATTATTCAAATGTGTGCACGTACACAGCTCTTTTTCCTTGTGTCAAGAATGAGTAATTTACATATTTTAACAACTTATTCATAACTAACGACTTGACTAGGCCACTTGGAAGTTGGAATAAAGAAACAAAATAAGTCCTCTGTAACATTAGTATTTGTGGGGACTCGGTCGCAGAGATCCAGGATCTCACAGAGAAACACAGCTAGAAATATGTACCCCAATCCAGCTGATTACATGACTCGGAGAAGGAGTCTTTGAGAGCTTGGCCCGGAAAGTCACTGGTACCAAGGACCACTCTTCCTGAAAGATCCACCCAATCTGTGGCCTGAATGCCCCAGTTCAAATGAACTAGACAATAATGAACTTGGTATCTGTAAGGTTGGTACCTGCTCTCTTGTATGCTTTACATATTCTGATTTCAGTCAGTTTAAGACTCTAGAAGAGCTAATTGAGTCCACAGCTCTTCAAGGGTCTACTGATAGTAATCCCACAGCCAGTGACTACAGAAGAGCTGAGATTAGTGTTTTGCAGCAAGCACAGCAGGAATGTTTGACCAGACTTAGAGCAACTGAGGACTGGTAAACCACTTGTGTGCAACAGCAGACTAAGAGCACTAGCCCCAGAACTTGATGGCGAATCCCAATTAATCTGAGTCGGTGGACGTTTACAACATAGTCTCTACTTGGAGCCCAATAACATGCACCCTATTGTACTGGATCCAAGACACCCCATCACAAAACTTATCATCCAAAGTTGTGATTCTCAACTTTGTCATCCAGGTCCTGAGAGGGTGTTTGCTGAACTCTGCGGTACAAAACTGGGTTCTGCGTGGAAGAGAGGCCATCAAGCATTTTCAACGAGAGTGTGTGAAGTGTCAGAGATGGATAAAGAAACCAAAGGTGCCTAAAATGGTGGACCTTCCCCTCTTCTTTTCAAACCTGCCTTTTTCTCCACTGGCGTGGACTGCTTCAGTCATTATACTATCAGAACAGGTCAGCATAGTGAGAAGAAATGGGGAATAATATTCAAATGCCTCACTACAAGAACAGTATATATCGACATCCTCCACAGTCTGGAAACTGACTCCAGGCGGTTCACGACTAGACGGGGAAAACACCATTAACTTTTGTCAGACCAAGACACAAACTCAGCACAAAAAGGCACTTGAACTCCAAACTACTGGAATATGCGTCATGTTATGCTTCCGATCCTTACCCTATTACTCCAAATTATCTCCTAATGGGGCGGCCGGATGCATCACTCCCCCTGACAGTATACCCGCAATTGGAACTGATCAGTCAGCGTCGATGGCGCCACAGCCAAATCCTTGCGGACCAATTTTGGAGACATTGTCAAATTCCACCTCCCTGGTCTCCTAGGTCATCAAAAATGGCAAAAGGATACTTCACACATCCAGGTTCGCACTACGGTGCTGATCAACGATCCACAGCTACCCAGAGCTCTCTGGCCCGTGGGGAAAGTGTCGGAATTATAACCTGGAGCTGACACCAGAGTGAGGACAGGCAAAGTTCAGGTGGGAGAAAAGGCTTACACTAGACAGGTCACATGCCTTATACAATTACCTGCTATTTCTAATTAAAGTAATTGTAAATTCAACCATTAAAATAAGCCTTTTTGTATAAGTACATATTACCTTATGGAAATCTGGGGGTGGCTATAAAAAGGCTATGGGTTTCTATTATTCTAACTCTATTTTAAATCTCTCCTTCTACATGTTGAGACAAGTACATACACAGACCATTTCACCTGAGCGAATCAGCGTCCAGAAACCTTGACCATGTGATTCCCCCCACCCTCCCAGAGACTAAAGTTCAGTGCAGCGGGATACGGGTGGATGCTTAAGTTTCTGCAACATTATTGTTTGACATAGATCACCTTTTGGACAAAGTGTTGTGCGTGAATGCAAAAGTAAGTTTGAATCGCTAATTATATAGTCGATGAGAGACTTATTCACCTTTGTATACAAGTTATAATGTCCATGAGGTAACAATATCTATATATGTATGCGTGCATTCATAATTAGTGTATTACATTGTAAACATTGTAACCCTGTTGTTTATATGCTTATATACATATCTGGTGAGTGCTTGAGTAACATTTGTTGTTATTAGTACAAGGTAAGTTCCCGTTTGAAACAGGGTCCGCTGCATTTCTTTAAATAAAATGGTTAAACTATTATAAACATAAGGTGTCAAGTTACAGCTGTGCGCTGCTTATAATATAAAAATTACAGCCTGCCTTGTATTCTACATATCTTTTGCAAATAATGTTCATATTAATGTTTAATTATCAAGTTCAATTTATTGTCCTGTGTTGTTGCCAGTTTGTTGTGGTTAATTTTTACTGTTATCATGTATATTATGTATATTCATGTTCATGCCTGTGTTTTATTTTTTTGTGGAAAACCCACAGCCACGACACAACAGTCTGTTGAGTGGTGACAATAAATGGGTTAGTCTTATAAACCTAGTGCATCTTCGTTTCATCTCTAATCGGACAGTCTTTGGTGGGTCAGTACCCTGAGCAAGTAAATAGTTCTATTTGGTGAAGAGCTACAGAAGTAAACCAACTATTTTTATAATCTCATTTTGTCATTACATATTTTTGTGTTAAAATGATGTATAAAACATTAAATCTATTTTCATTACACAGTTGTAATTGCTATGTAAAAGCATGTACACAGGCCTACATCTAAAAGCAACTTCAGATACAGTTTCTATCTCTGAAAGCTTGATTAATACTGATTTAATTGGTAACAGCCTATTGTCATATTACATGTATTCTAATTTAACAGTAACATTTAATAATTTAACATTAAGGTTGACATACATATTTAGGCCTAATATGAAATTCTGTTTAAATCGTTAATAAAAATCAGTTGCACCTAATGGGAAAGTAAATTTAGATAAAATCATAAAGATAGAATCATCTCTGGTTTATTTCCAGTTAGTGAGTGCAGGTATGACATAACTTCATGAGATAAATGGATATTTCAATATTAAATAAAAAAATCGATTAGGATGAAACACTTTATATGCTGATTCATCACAAAGACAACATTCTTCTTTAGCCTATTCATTTATTTTATGTGAGGATTAAGAATCAAAAAATCTGCTGGGATAATTTGGAAGAATATAAATTATTAAAGAACTTATTTCAAAAATCTGCAATTAAAGTTATTTTCCTATAAACACATAGTTGCTGAATATAATTTTTATCTTGCTGCTGTCACACCTGGACTCATTTAGTGTGTTTTTGCCCGTGACCCAGTTTCTGTCTTTCCGTGTTTTGGTTTGATTAGTTCCCAGGTGTGTCTATTCTCTTCCTCATGTGTGTTAATTTAGTGATTCCATCCACCTGTGTTTCCCCATTATCCCCTGTACATAAGCCTTGTCCTTTCAGTTCTGTTTTGTCGAGTCTCCTCACTTGTGACTAACTTGCTACTTACGTGTGTCTACCTCTGTGCTCCATGTTGGATATCCCCTGTGTTGGATATATTAAAAGCCTTATTCCGTTTATCCTCCACTCCGTATTCCTTCAGGCAGCGTAAAACTGTGACAGAAGACCCGACCATAAAAAAAGAAAATAGAAAACTGCGTGTTTTTTCCCTCCGTTTTGTTTTTGTGTTTTCACAGTCTTTTATTTTCTTAGTTTCTATGGATCCCCTCTATCGTCCCGAATTCCTCATCCTCCTGCTGAAGCAGGAAGGACGTTCTCTCGAGGACCATACCAGACAGTTTCTTCTATTAGCTAATGCCACCAGCTACCCGGATGACGCGCTCTGCACCTTCTACAACACCAGCCTGAACTCCAAGTGCAGAGCGTTGTCGCCCGAAGATGGTCCTCGGGAGGATTTCGCCACATTCGTGGAGTGGACTCTGGCGAGAAATGGCTCACCTTTCACCGTCTGCCCGATAGTGGATCTCGCCAGTCCCACTCCCGACCCAGAGACCAGCCAGCCACCATCACGCCGCACGGAGCCAGCCCAGCCCTGAGTTTTCTGTCTCTCCGCTGGTTCCGCCCAGCCCTGAGTTTTCTGTTTCTCCGCTGGTTCCGCCCAGCCCTGAGTTCTCTGTCTCTCCGCTGGTTCCGCCCAGCCCTGAATCTTCTGTCTCTCCGCTGGTTCCGCCCAGCCCTGAATCTTCTGTCTCTCCGCTGGTTCTGCCCAGCCCTGAATCTTCTGTCTCTCCGCTGGTTCCGCCCAGCCCTGAATCTTCTGTGTGTCCGCTGGTTCCGCCCAGCTCTGAATCTTCTGTATCTCCTGTGTTCCCTCCCGGCCTCCCTCTCCCACCTCCTCCAGGACCTGCTGGTCCCTCTGCTCCACTTTCGCTGGTTCCGTCCAGTCCTGATCCTCCTGTCCTTCCTCCCATCCTTCTCCTCCTCCTAGACCAGCCAGTTCCTCGTCATCCCTGCTGGTGCCAGTCAGTCCCGCAGCTCACCCTCAGTCCGCGCCATCAGGGCGCGGTGGTTCGCCGCTGGACTGCCAGTCTCCAGCTCCGCCTTGGCGCGTTAAGGTCCTGTCTCCGCCTCCAGCCTCCGAGCCCTGGACTCCTCCTCGGTCCTTCGACCCAGCGGCTCCGCCTTGGCTCTTAGCTCCCTCGTCTTCACCGTGGCCTGTCATCCCACCTGCTCCACCGGGTTCCCTCGTCCCTCCGGCTCCACCTTGGTCAGTCGTCGACCATCCGCCGCCTCGGGACTCCTCTCCTCTGGTTCCACCTCGTCACTCCATCCCTCCGGCTCTGTCAGGCTCCTCCTTCCCTCCAGTTCCACCTCCATCCTCGGTCACTCCGGCTCCACAGCGGTCTGCCAGGACCCCGCCTCCGCCTTGGTCGCCTGAGCCTTCAGCTCCACCTAGGCCCTCCGGATCCTCGACGTCACCCTGGCTCTGCGGCTGTGCTGCTCCATCTTGGGCTCCTCACCCACCGGTGCAGTCTCCGCCTGTCGGCCCCCTGGTGTCATCGACCCTTCCTTCACCATGGCTCCTCCCGCAGTCGACCCCACCTTGGATCTCCGTCCTGGCTGGTCTCTGGTGGACCATCTGGCTCCTCCTGCTCCTGGCTCCTCCCTCCGTCGTCTCCTCCCTGGCTCCTCCTTCTGTGGTCCCTGTCTGCTGGCCCCCTCCTGGGAGTCCGGCCTCCACCGGAACCTCCTCCCAAGTTCCCACCCACGCCTCCCTCGGTTGTTTCTACGGTGCGAGGACGCACCTACCGGGAGGGGGGAGTACTGTCACACCTGGACTCATTTAGTGTGTTTTTGCCCGTGACCCAGTTTCTGTCTTTCCGTGTTTTGGTTTGATTAGTTCCCAGGTGTGTCTATTCTCTTCCTCATGTGTGTTAATTTAGTGATTCCATCCACCTGTGTTTCCCCATTATCCCCTGTACATAAGCCTTGTCCTTTCAGTTCTGTTTTGTCGGGTCTCCTCACTTGTGACTAACTTGCTACTTACGTGTGTCTACCTCTGTGCTCCATGTTGGATATCCCCTGTGTTGGATATATTAAAAGCCTTATTCCGTTTATCCTCCACTCCGTATTCCTTCAGGCAGCGTAAAACTGTGACAGCTGCCTTTCCAACCTAAAGAAATAGGCAGCTGAATTCTGCTCACCCTCCTCTAGCCAATTCAGGCAATATCTGATAAAGCCATGCTAAGGATTAGACAAAACACAAGGAATAAATTAATATTAATAAATGTAACTGTAAAAATAATGTAAATGTAATTTCATAGTTCTGTACATATTTGTTGACATGCCCTAGAACTGTTTGTATTGCAAAAAGATCTTACATTTTAAAGTATAGCTGTGCAATAAAGCTGATCTATTCTATAAATTCAGTATAGTGAAAGTGTGCAATATATTTGACTAATTGTCAGGTAAAATACAATTACAGACATTACAGTTTTTCCACCATTGCCTTTTTAATTGCATTGTTACCTTTAAAATTGTTATATTGCAAACATATTCCATCTTTATTTGACCGTCGAACTCTAGCACTCTCTATTCTATTCTATTCTTAGATATTTTATCGATTTTAATTTATTTATTTTAAAAAAAGAAAACACTGATGACCTAATGTAAATGTATTTAATTAATGATCTACTTAAAGTGGTTAGCGTTATTTCAAAGAACATTTAAACCATCTCTGATTTTTCTTATATCGTGTTTGAGCTCTGCTTTAACACTGGGTTTTGTTATAGACCTAAACCATAAATATTCGACTGAAACTTGTCTATTAATATCTGTTTGCATGAACTTTAACTTTGAACCTTTAACTTTGAAACTTTTAACTGTTACCCCGCCTTCTACTCCTCAAACCAAGTACTTTCTATGGTGTCATTCGGCGAAAACACGAAAGAACATTCTGCTTTGCGAGTTACCCATCGCGTGTTGGTAGTGGCGTACACGTGTGCCACAGTTTGCTTTGCCGATTGCAAAACAGGATGGGTAAACAGTTTGCCAGAATATACCCTGACCCATCCGCCCCCTTCACAGCCATTCAGATCATTTCTTAGGAAAAGAAACAAGGGAAATGTGTTGGTATCATGAAACTTTGAAAGAATTGGCAGTGGCGTATACAGTGAGAGTGTGTGTCTCGTTACTGATAAGAACTGACAGTTTCAGCCAATACTGATAGTTCTTATCAGAACTGACAGTTTCAGCCAATACAGCCGTCCCACAGCAAACAACAGAGGAGAAATCCATATTGATTCGAGGCAGCTGACTCAAAGACATGACCGAAGTTCATATTAGTGACACATTATTCAACTGTTTTGGTGACCAAGCATTTATTTTCGAAAGGCCTTCAAAATGGGGGATTATGCTCGCTAAATCTCCGCAGTAAACAGCTTTGTGTGTAGTGTGTGTGAGTGATTACCGGCAGTGAGTTTTCCGATCCAGAACACGTAATTGCTTCTGACTCATATGAAACCTGCAAGTGTGCTGATAAAGACAATCAGTGTGCATGTTTGTCAAGGGGGGGGGGGGGGGTCATTCTTTATTTAGCTACATAAATTACAAGGAATTATGAAATCGGAATGGAATTTTTGCTTTGTCATTCTGAAACTTTATTTATCGTTCTCTGTTTTTTCTGTATCGGGTTCGTTTTTTTCTTGTAGCTCTGGAGCATGGAGCAGAGGAGTAAAGCTCATGTAGCGGTGATAGGAGGCGGGCCAGCGGGCCTTTGTGCTGCTCGACATATCCTGTCTAGGCCCGAGGCCTTTGATACACCCGTGGTGTATGAAATGACCGATCATTTGGGTGGGACGTGGTTATATGAGGAACGAATGGGTACATATGACAATGGATATCCCATCCACAGCAGTATGTATAGAGATCTCAGGTAAAGAGCCAAAAGTTGTTCCTATCCCTGCCGAAAATAGACCCCTTAATCACCTGCGTCACTGTGACATCACCGCTCTAGCTGGAGGCAAAACATTAGGCAGAACTCATAGCAGGTGCGCTAAAAGTTTGAGGTTTTGACTTTAAAATGTCTTCTTGTTGTGTTTTTGGCTGCCAGAATAGAAGGAACAGCACTTTTGTTTCAAAACTAAAGTTTTACTGGATCCCGGCAGACATTCCTTCACAGAAATCAAGAAGAAAATTGTGGTTGAATGCAATACAGACTGGACGGAGATGATCATAAATAATGCTCGTGTTTGCAGTGCACACTTCATATCAGGTAAAATAATCTATGCATATGAAGTGGTGTGTTGGTTTTATCTAGTAAATCAGCAAGTTTCAGTTTTATTGAGAGTGAGGAGTCAAGTGCCGATTTGGGTTGATTTGGGAGGGGTCTGAGCCGGTCGGCCATGACGGTAGGACACGCTATCTGTTGCCAGGGTCAACGCCTTCAGAACTGCACAGAGGTGCCACTAAACATTTCAGAGCGCTTTCGTTTTTGCGCATTATGTAGGCGGAACAGAGACGGATCTACGAATACGAGAAAGAAAAGGGAGAAAGTAAAGCAATGCAAAAAGATAAGGCGAAAGAAAGGGGACCTTACAGGAACAAGCTCACACCAATCGCAAAACAGCGGTATTTGGAGGAGCTCTCAGGCATCCAAAATATCGACCCATACGAGCTCCCTGCAGCGGCACAGAGACCAGGACCATTTACCTCCATGCTCACATATGGACATTGTGAATTATATTGTTTACGATGTAAGTCACCTTGCATTCACACTGTTACTGGCTTGCAATCACATCTTACATCTTGCAATCACACATTTAACTAGCCAACCCAGAACTGGTTTGTCCACTTTGCAGCCCCCAACACAAAAACCTGGTACAATATGTGTCATTGGGCTAAAATCAAATTATAACTAAACATACACAGCATTAGCCTACATCAAAACATGTTGAAAACGTTTGTGTACATTGAACATCTCCTTACAATCTAGTGTTTACGAAACAGTCGCAGTTATTTAAGTTGCTTTGTCATTTTGGTCTAGAAGTGCCTGCTAAATGCAATGTGTAATTACAACACGCTAAAACGCATGTGAATAAACTTACTTTATTCACAACGACCATATATGTGCGTGGAGGTAAATGGGATGCTCGTACGGGTCTATAGTCCGCCATTTTGCGTTTGGTGTAACCTAAAAAAAAATGTATTCCATTGTTCCTATGTGTTCCAAATGCCATGTGAGGTACTGGAGCAGTGTTTAACGCAGCAGTAACTTACAGGCATGGTAAAACAGTGCAGAATTGCGAGAACCTCCTCTACTACCGAGTTAAAAACACACGTAATGTTTCGGCGCCAGTGTCGCCAACCTTCAGCGCACTAGCTAGTTTAAATGTTAAACAAACATACAGCGATAGATGTGTGCGCCATCCTTTGAATGGTCTCTTAAAATAACACACATTGCTAAACATAGTTAGCCCAGCGATAGGTTACATTAGAAAATAAGCCTTGACAAAATTCCCCAAACCACCCAAAAGTAATTCATATGGCCGTATGGCATAGGAGTCACGTTGCCTGCTTCCATCCATGAGAGTTAATTTACAAAAATAGCTGTCACGGTCCCGCAGAGTCAGGGACTGTACATATTCGGACAGTTCTGAACCTTCTTCTGCATCCATGTTTAATAAATCCCTCCTAAAACGTGCTAGTTTACGCATGTCAACATTGCGTCTGTGCCTCTTTTTGCCTCCAGCTAAGCCCCGCCCACACGGACACGTTGCAATGTTTACAAACTTTTAAGGGGTCTATAAAAACAACTTATTAAACGTGCCTTTAAGATGTTTTTGTGACTTTCAAGCTGGATGTTTAAGTTGTTTGTTTTTGTTGTTTTTGAGTAGGGGATTTATGTATGTAAATTTGTATACATTTTATAACTTTATGTACTATAAAAACTCATATCTGTTTCAAGAACCAATTTGCCTAAGGAGATTATGATGTTCCCTGATTTTCCCTTTGATGACCACCTTCCTTCTTTTTTGCACCATACGTCAGTTCAGCAGTATTTGGAAAAATACTGTGAGAGACATGACATTGCTCGTCATATCAAGGTATATATGTCTGTCTTAATTCTAAATTCTGTGTTTGGAATAAACTAGAACATTTGAAAAATTGAAAAAATGAAAAATTGCTGAACAAGTTTGGAGGAATGTAGCATTAAATAATATCTTATCAGTGGATATGACTGCCCACTGCTCCGAGCATGTGTTCACTACTGTGTGGGTGCACTTTGGATGGGTTAAATGCAGAGCACGAATTCTGAATATTGATCACCATACTTGGCTGTATGTCACATCACTTCATGAGAGTCATCACAAAATAATACATAAAAGCATCACAAAAGTAATCGACACGACTCCAGTTCATCGTTAAACTATTGTTAAAAACCAGCCCATCACTATCTCTGTGACTGTAAATTCTGCAAAACCAAATGTCTTTAGATATTTGAGGATTGGAACAGAAAAAAAAATCATAATAATGAGAGAAACTGATAGAATTGGAAATTGTGCATGTATGAGAGGTAGTATAAAAATATACAGTCTTGTTCAAAATAATAGCAGTACAATGTGACTAACCAGAATAATCAAGGTTTTTAGTATATTTTTTATTGCTACGTGGCAAACAAGTTACCAGTAGGTTCAGTAGATTCTCAGAAAACAAATGAGACCCAGCATTCATGATATGCACGCTCTTAAGGCTGTGCAATTGGGCAATTAGTTGAATTAGTTGAAAGGGGTGTGTTCAAAAAAATAGCAGTGTGGCATTCAATCACTGAGGTCATCAATTTTGTGAAGAAACAGGTGTGAATCAGGTGGCCCCTATTTAAGGATGAAGCCAACACTTGTTGAACATGCATTTGAAAGCTGAGGAAAATGGGTCGTTCAAGACATTGTTCAGAAGAACAGCGTACTTTGATTAAAAAGTTGATTAGAGAGGGGAAAACCTATAAAGAGGTGCAAAAAATGATAGGCTGTTCAGCTAAAATGATCTCCAATGCCTTAAAATGGAGAGCAAAACCAGAGAGACGTGGAAGAAAACGGAAGACAACCATCAAAATGGATAGAAGAATAACCAGAATGGCAAAGGCTCAGCCAATGATCACCTCCAGGATGATCAAAGACAGTCTGGAGTTACCTGTAAGTACTGTGACAGTTAGAAGACGTCTGTGTGAAGCTAATCTATTTTCAAGAATCCCCCGCAAAGTCCCTCTGTTAAAAAAAAGGCATGTGCAGAAGAGGTTACAATTTGCCAAAGAACACATCAACTGGCCTAAAGAGAAATGGAGGAACATTTTGTGGACTGATGAGAGTAAAATTGTTCTTTTTGGGTCCAAGGGCCACAGGCAGTTTGTGAGACGACCCCCAAACTCTGAATTCAAGCCACAGTACACAGTGAAGACAGTGAAGCATGGAGGTGCAAGCATCATGATATGGGCATGTTTCTCCTACTATGGTGTTGGGCCTATTTATCGCATACCAGGGATCATGGATCAGTTTGCATATGTTAAAATACTTGAAGAGGTCATGTTGCCCTATGCTGAAGAGGACATGCCCTTGAAATGGTTGTTTCAACAAGACAATGACCCAAAACACACTAGTAAACGGGCAAAGTCTTGGTTCCAAACCAACAAAATTAATGTTATGGAGTGGCCAGCCCAATCTCCAGACCTTAATCCAATTGAGAACTTGTGGGGTGATATCAAAAATGCTGTTTCTGAAGCAAAACCAAGAAATGTGAATGAATTGTGGAATGTTGTTAAAGAATCATGGAGTGGAATAACAGCTGAGAGGTGCCACAAGTTGGTTGACTCCATGCCACACAGATGTCAAGCAGTTTTAAAAAACTGTGGTCATACAACTAAATATTAGTTTAGTGATTCACAGGATTGCTAAATCCCAGAAAAAAAAAAATGTTTGTACAAAATAGTTTTGAGTTTGTACAGTCAAAGGTAGACACTGCTATTTTTTTGAACACACCCCTTTCAACTAATTGCCCAATTGCACAGCCTTAAGAGCGTGCATATCATGAATGCTGGGTCTTGTTTGTTTTCTGACAATCTACTGAACCTACTGGTAACTTGTTTGCCACGTAGCAATAAAAAATATACTAAAAACCTTGATTATTCTGGTTAGTCACATTGTACTGCTATTATTTTGAACAAGACTGTATATATTGACTTGATTTCACACATTATATTATATTATCATTGTCTTTGAAATTGAGGGTAAATCATCATGTTACAAATGCTATTTGGCATGTGTCCTATTAATTTAAATCTGAGAAACCAACGCATCACTCAGTAAATCTGTAATTTACTGACATCTCTTATTCCACCACCTATATAAAACTTTAAATAAACCGTATTAGTCAAATAAAAATGGCTATTGGGGGAATATTGTTATAGAACCGCTTGTGGCCAAAAAAATGTAGATAATTATGGATTGTCTCTTTGATAGGGTATCTAGGGGTCACTGACATCACTGGCATCAATGTCAGTACAAAATCCAAGGACCCATCAAGTGTGTTTCAAGACCACAGTAGAAACATTCTCAGTGTTACTAAGTATTTTTCTTACCAACGGAAGCAAGAATATTGCTTATGACAGACTGCTTTGTCCCTCACAGTTCAACACCGTGGTGGAAAAGGTGAAGCCCATCTCCATGGAGACGGAGACGGGGGGAGCTGTGACGTGGGAGGTAATTTCACGCAGCACATGTGGAGACCAGAACAAGAAGACATTCGACTCGGTGTTTGTCTGTAACGGGTGAGGGATGCCATCTTAAAGAGTCCTTTTATCTCCCAGACATGCTCAAATGGACATAACAGCATCTAATCTCTGCGTTGATGTTCTAAATGCATAGCATTATTCAAATAGTGGCATGTTCATTTGCCCCATAATATACCCAGAGGCTTTTATCTGGCTGAATTCTCGCTGAGGTGATGTGAATGGGTATTATGTTATGCATTCATGTGGCATTTCTGTGAGGGAATTCAGAAGACTACAGGAGCCCTTTAGCGTCTCAGCGCTGACTCATATTTCCTTGCTCTTTCTGCAGGCATTACTCCGACCCCCACCTGCCCTACATTCCTGGAATAGAGCATTTTAAAGGTACAACAAATGATCACTGATCACAACAAATGCATAACCTTGAAAGCCCCAACCATTAGTCTCATTACATCCCTACATCTCCCCTTTTATCTCTCTGTCTCTCATCTTCTTACATTTATCTTTACCTTCTTCCACTGCTGCTTTGCAGGGAAAGTCTTACACAGCCACTGGTACCGCTATCCAGAGCCCTTCGCCAACAAGTCCGTTGTGGTGTTGGGGGCCAGAGCATCCGGTGTGGATATTTCCATTGAGATAGCCCAAGTTAATGCTCAGGTTTGTGGCTTAGCTTCCTTTTTTACAATGTCACATACTACTTTAAGTGCATGCCACAGCTTTATTTGGTTGTAAATTAAAGGGTTGGTCACCTGAAAACGAACATCTATCATTATTTACTCACCCTTCATGTTGTTCCAGAGCCAAATGACTTTCATTCCTCTGTGGAACACAAAAGAGCACATTAAAGTGATGTGCAATATTCAAAACAGTGAAGTTTTAGTATTCTTCATATGCTATTATAGGTTTTATTAATATTTTATTAATTTGGTTAGATTTTAATATTTCCCTTTTTTTCTATAGCTACTATATATTGTATTTTACTGTACATATGTATTTTATTACTTATTGCTTTAGAAAATAAGCATGGATGAAAATACTTTTTTATTTTAAATAAATATGAATGATATGTTGCATTAGCAAATAGCTGAAATAAAACAAGTTTAAGTTTATATATATATATATATATATATATATATATATATATATATATATATATATATATATATATATATATATATATATATATATATTATAATTATTTTTATTTTTATTTTTATTTTATTTTATTATTTATTTAATTTTGTCTTTTTAAGTTGACGCTTTTATATAATATATATATATATATATATATATATATATATATATATATATATATATATATATATATATATATATATATATATATATATATATATATATATAAAATATATATATAAAAATCACAGGTATAATTTATTTAACAATAATAACACTGATTCAAGGACTTCTGAAGCCATAAAAGTATAACAGTCCCATATTTAAAGTTGACATGGAGTGAAAATTCACCCTATTCTATTTTATAATGCATATTATAGATCCAATAATTGAATCTGCTTAAATACCACGCCTGCAAGCTCACGTTCATCTGCCTCCACTTTTGAGTGCAACATGAATCTCTGAAACAACCAATGGACAAAACCAAATCTACACCCTACTTTTTTTTCTTTTCTTTTTTCTCCATATCTTGTTTCACTCGGATGAACAATATGGAAGAAAAGATCTGTCACTACTTCCATCTCATTGTGACACTAAACCTTCCCACCAATCCATTTTTATTGTCTCAAAAAGTTATATGAATATTCTCCTTTTGGGTTTCGCAAAAGAAAGTCGTCATGACTTTGGATTAATTCTATCCTTCTATCCATCTCAGTGGTAAAAATTTAAATTCTTAATCACTTCCGATTAGTCTCTAGTATCTGAGTGGAGTGAAAAGTGATGCTTGGCCTCACTGATAAGTGACTGAGATTGAGTTAATGTTTTCTCTATTTCTCATCCACAAATGTTTTTCTCAATCTAGGTGATTCTAAGTCATTGCACACCACCCATGTCCTTACCTCCACATCTGGGTATCCAGCAGGCTAGTGCTGTCATTGGGGTTTCAGAGGATGGATCTTTACAGTTCCAGGACGGATCAGTGACCCAGGCTGATATTCTTCTGTTCTGTACAGGATACAAACTTAACTTCCATTTCCTTTGTCCATCAGACCTAGGACTGGATGTACAGGATTTTTTTGTGACTCCACTGTACAAGTACTTGCTGCCCCCTGGTTTCCCTTCAATTTTCTTTATAGGCATTTGCAAACTTATTTGCCCTTTCATACATTTTGACTGTCAGGTGAGCAGAGATTAATCACGGTAAGGTTTGAATACAGTTTGAATACTGATTGTGATTTATTCTCACTTTAATGTTCCTGTTTTTATCAATAGGTTAAGTTCGCTCTTGCTGTCCTGGAGGGCTCAGTCGAGCTGCCCACCCAGGAAGAGATGGAGAAGGAGGTGCAGAGAGAGATGCAACGAAAACAAGACACAGGTGTGCAGGTGAAGCACCTGCTCAATTTGGACAAAGATCAGTGGGATTATTACAAGGATCTGGCCAAGGTGGGCCGATTCACACCTCCTCAGCCAGTATTTCAGAGTCTCTATGAAGAGGTGCGCAGACAGAGGCAGAAAGACCCACAGAAATACAGACAGATCAACTATAAGCTCATTGATGCCACACAGTGGGAGATTTTGGAAGCTCCACCAGAACAGACTGGTGTTACAGTCCAGAACAGAGTTTAGCAACAGTCTTGAGGCTAAATGAATGATATTTACACTGTTTTGATTTATTTTTCTAGGGACAAAAATCTGTAGAAATGTGGAAGAAAGAAAATAAAAACTCTTACAACTCTTACAAAAATTACATTTTAGAATTACTGTTGTCTGATTTTGCTCTATTTCATCAGCAAAAATAGTTCCAAAGTAACAGCTAAACTGCTGCGCATCTCCATTCAAACACAGAAGTGTTTGGTTTATGGATCAGTCTGCACTTTTGAACGAATCTAGTGAGTAAATGATTCAGTCACTCATTCACACGCTTGGATATGTATACGTAGGTGCCTCATTAGCAACTGTTTCTATAACCCACTATATGTAAGCTGTCCGGCACCATATTGGAAGGGTCAACTTGACATTATTCACCATAATGATCAATCAATATTCTAAGATGCCACAATCCTTACATATCTATGGTTCCGCTGTCCTGACATGTTATCCTACTCGTCAGATTTTCCTACCAGGGACTGCACATGCGCACATCAATATTGCGTCCTTTTTCTCATGCTGAACAACAATATTTAATATATCTGCATTATTGTAAGGGTATGTTTAGGGTTGGGGCAGGTGTAGACATTAATAAACTTAATCTAATAGATAGGAAAAAATTATTTATTGTTGGTTTCCTGTAGCTGTATCAGTTCTAGCTACGACCACGAATATAACACATAATTACTGTATTTGCATTACTGTTAGGGTAGGTTTAGGGTTGTGGTAGGTGTAGACGTTAATAAACCATAACTTTACAGGTTTTTTTGTTGTTGTCGAAATATACTACCCACTGTTTTAATGGGAGGTAGCAAAATCTGACAGGGTAGGACAAATAAACAGAACACCGTCTCTCTCTCGTATTCTCACCTGTGAAAGGTTATCCTTTTTCTTCAGGATTTTAATCCCAGAGGTTTTTACAACCACTGGCAGGGCAGGAATGTGGAAAATCATTAAATATTAATTGATTATTGTGGTGAATGACATCAAGTTGACCACTGCAAGATTAGTGGTCGCGTCTACGTGCTTAGAGCTGTTAAATGATCTACCTATACATATCTGTGTTCACAAGGACAGCCACTTTCTTAGTTTCTGAATGAATCGATTGAATAAATGATTCTGTGACAAAAACAGTGACCTGCCGCCACCTACTGGCCCTTTTATTTTCATTTAGGTATCATTTCAGTACTCCAAATCGTTTAATATTTCTGTATTCAAATTTAAAATGTTTCTATTTAATCTTTATATTTAAAGCATTAATCTCATAACACTGCTATGGATTGAAATGCATTCATGCCACTTCTGAGCCTCTTAAACAATTTATTGTCTTCAATAAAAAGTATATACTGTATGAATATAAATGTATGAATTTGACATAAAAGATGACACATTCAATAAGGTAAGAAAAAAAATTAATTTGCCCCTGCAAATAAAGAAGTCAAATATCTCCTAATAATGTGAAGGTACATTTTTGTCATTGATCAGAAGGTGCTTCTTAATTTTTTTTAATTTTGTTTTTGAATAATTCTCTATTTTTATTCAACACAAGGGCTTATTATTAATGCTTACATTATTAGCCCACCTCCGTACCCTTAGAGTCCTCCAATTTGAATTTTGGTCATTTCCACCTCTTGTAATCACTTGATTTTAGAGATCAAAGCTTTATTTTTTTATTTATTTCATAGGTGTATGTAGACCTTTATTGTTGTCTATAGATGTACAGTTATACTCAAAATTATTCATACCCTTGGCAAATATAATCAAAAAAGGCTGTGTGGATCATTGTCCTGTTGGAAGATACAGCCATGGCCCATTATAAGATTTCTAGCATGGACAGTCAGTTTTACATTTTTTATACATTGGTATTTTATAGAATCCATTGAGCCATCTATCTGAACAAGATATCCAGGATCTCCAGCAGAAAAATGGACCCACAACACTAAAGATCCAGCAGTATATTTGCAGTATTGGCAGCTTTGGTCTAATGGTTAGAGAGTCGGACTTGTAACCCGCAGGTTGCAGATTTGAGTCTCGTTGTCGGAAGGAGTTGTAGGTGGGGGCAGTGAATGAACAGTGCTCTCTTACACTTGAGCAAGGGCACTGAACCCCCAATTGTTCCCCGGGTGCTGGAGCAAATGGCTGCCCACTGATCCGGGTGTGTGTTCTTGGTGTGTGTGTGCACTTGGATGGGTTAAATGCAGAGTACCAATTCCGAGTATGGGTTATACCATACTTGGTAAATGTCATGACTTTCTTTTTCATTTCATTGTACACATGGGGTATATTTTATTCCTGTGTGCACCAATCCCATCTTGAGTATTTGCTGCTAACAAGCAAGTTTTTTTCATCTGACCATTGAACCCAGTCCCGTTTAAAGTGCCAGTCATGTCTAGCAAATAAATATGCTTGAGTTTATTGTATGAAAGCATTTTCTTTTCTAGTCCTTTCCCTCCCAAACAACAGTAATTTTTTTTTTTGGCTTTCTGACCCCAAGACTTAACTATTTCCTGCAGTTCTCCAGCTGTGATCCTTGGAGTCTTTGGCCACTCAAACACTCCTCCTCACCATGCAAACACTCCCCAAACAATCCCCAAGCACTGAACAAAATTCTAAACACAATCACTTTAGTTTTTGCCCACATTTTTCATGAACTGAACTCAAAGATCTAAGACTTTTTGAATGTACACAAAAGGCATATTTTGTGACAGCCCCTCCCCCCCTCCCCCACCTTGATTTTCGGAGCACCCCAATACAGTAAAACTGAGGCCTTTTATAGTGGCCAGCCTAAAGCACATCTGTGCAATAATCATGTTGTCTAATCAGCATCTTGATATGCCTCATCCCGTGAGGTGGATGGATTATCTCGGCAAAAGAGTGGTGCTCACTAACAAAGATTTAGACAGATTTGTGAACAATATTTGAGAGAAATAGACCTTTTGTGTACATAGAAAAAGTCTTAGATCTTTGAGTTCAGCTCATGAAATATGGGGAGAAAAACAAAAGTGTTGCGTTTCTAATTTTATTCAGTGTGCTTATCAAGGGTATGAATCATTTTGAGCACAACTGTGTCAAGATTTGCATTTTAATACATTTAAAAAAATAATAATCATTAGCATAACAAAAATTAAATATTACAATGTAGTTGTTTAATTAAAAAAATAATGACTGCAATTTTGATTTAAACATTTACATGATTGACAAAATATTTTACTATTAGTTATGTTCTTAGAATATAATGCTATTTATATTTATTTAATAGATCTACAACTTGACATTTTGTAGTCATTCAACCTCATTTTAAAGATGGTTTAATATCCCATTGAATTTTATTATTTTCTTATACTGTATGATCCTGCAAAACTAATGTATTTCTTTTTCCAAACGTTTTCCGTCTTCATTTTAGTGATTAATTGTGTTGATAAACATTTTCAATACTTTGGTGCACTTTCAAATTTCATCTGAACTCAAGGCAGCTCGGCAACCTCGAGCTCCTGCAGAAATATTCAAATATTTACACAGAGATGCGATGTGAAGTTTATGTCAGGGTTGAAGGAGATGCGATTTTCTACATTAGTGAAGCATTGCATCACATCTTTCATCAGCAGTGAGAACAACACGCCACAGTCCCGCAGACTTTCCCATCTGCTCGCAGTCCTCATCTCCCAACATGTGAAACCGGACACCCACTTTCTCAGCCCGTCTCAAACAGTCTTATCTGCACTTCCAGCTGTCACTATAACACAATACAAAACATTCACGCGCAATTCAAACTTTAACAGCAGCAACTGACTCCACAAGTTCAGAAGATCAACATCGATAAAAGTCTCCGTTTAAGAAAACACACGAGAAGAAACTCGGACGGGAGGGCGGGAGGAAAGGGAAAGCCAGAGGGGTGTTTTCTCTCCACGAGAGGAAGGATTAAAGTAGAAAGAAATACTTCATTAAACGGCGTGAAATAAATACAGACTTTTAGCTTCGGGTCGCGATGTCGACATCAGTTTTGCGATAAAAGGTGAGTGAATTCATGTCATGTAGACGACTACTAGAAAGGAAAACAGGAACCGAAAGGGGCTCAGTCAGTGACGATACGATTAAACTTTGTCACTTCTAAAATTGAGTAAAAAGTTAAGTTGACAAACAATAGAGAGGAAAAACATTTTGGTTGTTACTTTTTAAAGATTCGTATATAAGTCATACGTCATGAAGCAAACAGAAACGCTCCTTCATTTTAATGTGACTTGAGTGTGCTGGACTTGTTTTCTCTGAAAACAGGAATTTTAATGTAGCATGGATTTCCTTAAAGGTCTGGAAAGAAATCAGATGCCCTTGTGTATTATCTGAAGTGTCATTTAATTTCATATTGTCCCCAACAGCACAAAACAGATAGCAGTTTTCACTCAGGCATATTCTTATGTAGCTTCTTCATTCTTTATGTTTCGGTAAATAGAAACACAAATGTGGTGAATGTATTGTTCCTCCATGAGAATGTCTTTTGGCCTGTTCTCAGCCATGTTTCCCAATTCTCCTAAGTGTGTTACGAAATATGCACATTATGATTGTGTTAAACTGTTAAAATATATATATATAAAAAACTTGTTATAAATTGTTATAATGTTTCACAATATGTTGAAAATGTTTACTGCATTTTGATCTGCAGACTTGGTGAGCATAAAATATTTAAACAAGTCTTACCAACCCCCAAATTTTGAATGATAGTAAGTTACATTTCAAAATTATTTTGATTGCCCCAAAACATTTTATTATCACTTAAATACATTCTAATAGAATCAAAAAAAAAATTTGCTCAAAATAATCACTTTCTCAGACTAGAAATCACTCATTTTCTTGAGTCACCCTGGATTTTATACGTGTATACACACACACACACACACACACACACACACATATATATATATATATATATATATATATATATATATATATATATATATATATATATATATATATATATATATATCATATAATGAAAGGTTTTAAAAGTTGTTTAAAGTCTTTATATATTTTATAAATACTTAACATGTTTTGGCTTCTGGCTTAAATGGTTGTGGCCTGTCTATGCTGGACTAGCATCACTCTCCAACGGATGGAGGAGAATCCAGACAGCGACAGGCATTATGATGGGACCACTGATGACCCCTCACCCTCTGGCCTGGGGACCAAACAGCAGAGTGAGGAGTCCCCCCTGGGCGATCACAACCTACCCATCATGCAATGGGAAGATTTAAGTTTGCGAATTGCAGAGTTAGAAAGGCAGGAAGAGGAAAGAAGGAAGAAAGCAGAGGTAACATTTTATCAAGACTTTATATACATGTATTTATTAAAAAATACATTTTAAATATTCAAAATGCAGTAAAGACCTCCTTATGTTTCAGAGGCTGGGTTTATCAGAGCGAGACCGAATACTTGACAGATGCTGGACAGAGTCAAAACACCATTCACTTCGCCGGGCTCCAGGGGCGGATGAGGATGACTACGGTCCCTGCCGTGTCCCTGTCATAACGTCACGGTATTCTGCATGTGCAGGTTCATAATTTTTAGCTACTTTGTTCTGATGTTGTTTTTTATGTGTGCTGTGTGTTTCCATCCTTCAGGTTTAATAGTCCTAAAAATCTTCAGCTGTGTTTCATCAACAACAGCGAAAGTGAGGATGAGGATGACGAAGGAGCATCTAGCAAAGAGGTGGGCGCAGTTGTATCTCAGGTCATGATTTATGTGGTTGCAAAAGGCATTAGGTTTTTCGTCATCCTCAGAGCTCATGTGAGGCAGAGGTACGTGGAAGTTGCTCTCGGGGGCTAAAACAGGAAGTAAAAGCAGCACTCAGGGCTCTCAGAGACAAGCTATGGGCCGAACAGAAGGAGAAAGAGGTGAGCGGTTTCAAAGACATAGTTCACTCAGCAGTCTTTCTTCTCTGGACCACAAAAGGAGAATGCATTTGGTGCTGGTCTATACATGCAATTTACAAAAAAAACCCGAATTGGAGCTTGTAATGGGGACTGAAGCTTTCAGGTTTCAAAATGGATTATAAAACACCATGGAAGTGTAATTCAAGATATCTACTTTTGTGTTCCACAGAATGAAGTTAGACAAGATCATATAAGGGTGAGTAAATGATGACAGAAAAGTGGACTTGTTTCCGGTACTTTTCCCTTTCATTTTCTCCTCAGGGATTTAAAAAGATTCTTCACTGAAAAGTTCAACCAACTTCTGGGATGATTCACAACATTACAAACTTTAGTTTAAAGTATAAAATAACATATCTATAATATGTAAAATAATTATATTATGCTCATCAAGGCTGGGTTCGTTTGATCAAAATTACAGTAAAAACTAATATTGTTAAATATTACAATTTCAAAGGGAGTTTTACTTCTGGAATGTTAGTGATGTACTCTGTGCCTTTAAGGCAAAGGAGTGTAAGATTTCAGCGTTATCTGAATGTAATCCCATATGTGTGTGTGACTCTCGTGGTGGTCATTTCTCTGGTATTTATTTTTTGCATATTTTTATTTTATTTTCAGCAAGCCCCCCACAGTAACATGAGCATAAGGAGAAAGATTCTTAGCCTCAATGATCTGCAGACATGCTCTCTACTGCAGCTGAGAGCGCTCAGGGCCTCACTGAATGAAGACATTCAAGGTATCTCTTTCCTCAGTGATACAATTTGCAGCCACTGAACTGCAGCAACCATGTTTTCAATAAGTAATACAACTCGCTAATGTCTTGCAATTTTCATGCTTTAAACGGTTTTCCAAAAAATGTTTTACTCATGTACTAATTCGATTCATGCTTTTAGATTTGAGCTCAGAGCTGGTGAAACATCTCGTCGTACGGGACCACCTTCAGACTAAGCAAGATGCTTTGCTCCTGGATGTACAGGATATGACATCACTATGAACGATTTTTGTTTTGAACACTGCAGTTTAACGTTGGCACTTTCTGAAAGCAGTAATTTACTGTTACTCATCCTGTGGACTAACAAAGGCCAGAATGTCCTGTTTATTCTTGAAGAAATGTAGCCCTCTCAGAAACTTTTGTTAAAATGTGAGTCACATTGATTATAGTCACAAGTTTTATTGTGGAAAAAGTGCCTTATAATGAACCCTAATGGCTCTGATTCATATGTCACTTAAGGTTTAATTTTACTTTCGTAAATAGAGAATATATTAAGCTGCTGTCAAAGCCATATGTGATATAACTGTGATGTATTAATCATCATTTAGGCTACTTTAAGCATTCCATTGAAATACATTATATGTAATCGTCATGAAAATGTAAACATGTGCATTCTTATGAATGTGCCTTACAACGTTCCTGTGTATCAAACTTAAACATGCGACTGAAGTATATCTCAGTGCTAAATATTCACAATGATTTAATAAATCATTTATTTTCTATCTTATACACAGTCATTAGCCTTTTTGTGGAACTGGAAAAGCAGTTATGGCATACTCTGCATTAAAAGATACTTAAGCTTTTGTGTTTCCTTGGACTGCTAGACACCCTCTTGAAGGTGCCTCAAATATCCCAGAAAGGAATTCTAGATTAAAGCCATAATTAATGTTGTGGTTTTTCTTTTTAAAGAAATAATAAATAAGATATAATGCACATTGTATATTATGTGTATTGTATATATTATATGTTATGCATTTTTATGAATGACACTTAGCAGAATAAATGTGTAATTTGCTGACTTTCTTTAATTATATTACAGGAATAGTTCACCCAATAATGTTAATTTACTGAAAATGTACTCGCCCTCAGGCCGTCGTTTCTTCATCTGAACACATTTGGAGATTTTAGCAACACATTACTTGCTCACTAATGGAACCTCTGCAGTGAATGGGTGCCGTCAGAATGAGCGTTGAAACAGCTGATAAAAGCATCACAATAATCCACACAAAATTCACACTGTTGCTTCCAGCTAAAATACTAATTCCATAATATTGCTTTCTTCAATGAAAACATTTTCTTGTATGAATCAGAAGAGAAAAATGCACAGATCAAGCCCGGTTTATAAAACAAATATGTTGATGAATTTGGATGTATGAGGACAACATAGGATGATCTTTTATATTTGGAGAAGTGTCATTATGGATTTACTGAGTATTGCTGGTAAGGGTAATGCATAGTGAACGGCGAGGGAGTGAAAGAGGACACAGAGACCAGAGAGAAAAGAAGAAACCACAAAGAATTACTGATTGAGAACTGATTAGTAAAACCAAACAGATCTGGATACCGAACTAAAAAAGTAATTTGTAAACAGAGACTGTAGTTCAAGAAGTGCAGCAAAAAGTACCCGGCACTGACCTTTTCAACCTGACCTTTTATCAAATGCGTGAAGAAATGAATCCATTTTGGCTGCACATTGAAGTTACATTTTTTCTTGGCCTTTAAGCAGGTAAGATATTTCATTTAGATCTATTTTCAGTGGATTTATCAGAACAAACCTTGCTTTAATACTATAAAAAATTGCTTAAAATAAAGATGACCTATACATACTTTTTCGAGTAATACTATCACACTTTTTGAAGCACAAACTTTTTCCAAATGAAACTCAGAAACACACACACTTTCAGCTCATTGTAAATGATCATGCTTTATTTATGCTTGAATTGTAATTCCTAAGCATTCCCTAATTCAGAAGCAACACCAGACATTTGTTTTTATAAATATTGTTCAAACTGATAGAATTAACTTTATCAATAACTTAATTGTATTTTGTTTAAATTGTTTACCTTGTTAAACATGGTTTTGGAAGTAATAAACACACACACACGTTCAGACTACCTCTGAGGTCATGCTTGGATATACAGGTGCTGGTCATATAATTAGAATATCATCAAAAAGTTTATTTCACTAATTCCATTCAAAAAGTGAAACTTGTATATTATATTCATTCATTACACACAGACTGATATATTTCAGATGTTTATTTCTTTTAATTTTCATGATTATAACTGACAACTAAGGAATATCCCAAATTCATTATCTCAAAAAATGTGAATATTGTGAAAAGGTTCAATATTGAAGACACCTGGTGCAAAGCTTTTAAATGGTCTCTCAGTCTAGTTTTGTTGGCTACACAATCATGGGGAAGACTGCTGACTTGACAGTTGTCCAAAAGACGACCATTGACACCTTACACAGGGAGGGCAAGACACAAAAGGTCATTTCAAAAGAGGCTGGCTGTTCACAGAGCTCTGTGTCCAAGCACATTAATAGAGAGGGAAAGGGAAGGAAAGGATGTGGTAGAAAAAAAGTGTATAAGCCGTAGAGATAACCGCACCCTGGAGATGATTGTGAAAAAAAAAAACATTCAAAAATGTGGGGGAGATTCACAAAGAGTGGAGCTGCAGCTGGAGTCAGTGCTTCAAGAACCACCATGAACAGACGTATGCAAGACATGGGTTTCAGCTGTCGCATTCCTTGTGTCAAGCCACTCTTGAACAACAGACAGCGTCAGAAGTGTCTCGCCTGGGCTAAAGACACAAAGGACTGGACTGCTGAGTGGTCCAAAGTTATCTTTTCTGATGAAAGTCAATTTTGCATTTTCTTTGGAAATCAGGGTCCCCGAGTCTGGAGGTAGAGAGGAGAGGCACACAATCCACAGTAAGTGATGGTTTTGGGTGCCATGTCATCTGCTGGTGTTGGTCCACTGTGTTTTCTGAGGTCCAAGGTCAACGCAGCCGTACCAGGAAGTTTTATAACACTTCATGCTTCCTGCTGCTGACCAACTTTATGACATGTCACCTGCACGCAGTGCCAAAGCTACCAGTACCTGGTTTAAGGTGTCCCTCTTCTTAATTGGCCAGGGGTATTGGTAAGAGGAAGATGTGATATGCCAGACCCTAGAATGCAGAAGAGCTGAAGGCCACTATCAGAGCAACCTGGGCTCTCATAACACCTGAGCAGTGCCACAGACTGATCGACTCCATGCCACGCCACATTGCTGCAGTAATTCAGGAAAAAGGAGCCCCAACTAAGTATTGAGTGCTGTACATGCTCATACTTTTCAGTTGTTTAAGATTTATAAAAATCCTTTCTTTGTATTGGTCTTAAGTAATATTCAAATTTTCTGAGATACTGAATTTGGGATTTTCCTTAGTTGTCAGTTATAATCATCCAAATGAAAAGAAAAAATGTTTGAAATATATCAGTCTGTGTGTAATGAATGAATATAATATCCAAGTTTAACTTTTTGAATGTAATTAGAGAAATAAATCAACTTTTTGATGATATTCTAATTATATGACCAGCACCTGTATAAGAGATTAAAATTCGAGAGAAATGACGAATTCATAAACAGCTGTAGATATTTGTTTAATGAATGCTATAATAGAATTAACTTACCTTTTTAATTTTTTGTTAAATGTTTACCTTAAATATATACACAGTTATAGATACGACTGGTAAATGTTTAATCTTGAATATGTAATGGTGTAACATTTATACAAATTCAGAATTCAAGCAAAATCTGTTCAATGTATTTGTTATATGAATGTAATTTGCATTGACATAGTTTATTTGGCAGCACAATTGTTTTTAAGTTTTTTTTTTTTTTTTTTTTACATCTTATACATTTACAATTTGTTATAATACATTTACTTTGATCAAACACAGTTTCGTAGTGCATTGATGATGTATGATGGTTTAGTATTAGTATGAGTCATCATCCCAAGGTGACTCTTGAATTAATCCTCAATGAAAATAAACCTAAATATTTACCCTTTTTATTTCATTGATCGTATTACGTCCTTTTAATCAGATTAAACTGAAAAGCAAACTTTATATATCCTGCAATAATGCCAGAGTAATTGGGAGAAGAATAAGCAGTAAATACTGGAGCTGTACGCCACATATTCACGTCTCTTGAGCACTGTGCTTTATCTCTGCGTGCAGTTCTCTTGTCTACCAGAACGAGGCGCTGTTGTACAAGGGGATGCATACTCTATTTGGTTGCGGGAAATATGTTTTATTTTCTAAATTAAGAAATGACCGAAAACTTTTAATGTATCCCGTGTTTCAGACTGTATCAGCAGACACTTTTAAATGAAGATGTTTTCGCCGACAGAGCCGACGATCATATGTTTGATCGGGATGGTGTTATGTCATTTTTCCGACTGCTTTACAAACTAGCAGGTAAACTTGAAAAAAATATATATAATAAGCCGTGGCAGAAAGCTTCACTTTTATCACGACATTTGACCGAAAATCCGAAAGCGTATTTTATGAACAATTTTATTCGTATTTATTGGCTTATGTGCTGTTTTTGCTTTTCGATGTTTTATTTGCTCTGTTTGGATAAATTGGATTGGATTAAAAAGCCAAAGGACCTTGTCAAGTTGGTGGCTTTGCTTTGGAAATTGTGCTGACTAAACATAACTTGTGCTCTGAAAACGAAAAATATGTTTAATGCTCAGAAATAACTGTATTTGCTTCCTGTTTACGCCGACGAAAGCAACCTGAGGAGTTTATATTAAGTTTGTGTGCGATCCGATAAACCAGCTGTAGCTCGAGCTCACAGCTGTTAATTAAATAAGTGTATCAAGCTGACACTGTTTCGCTTAGAAAATTGAACAAAATGCGATAGACACGAGAAAACGGTTCATTCTGTTAAATTGGACCGGGTATTTTGGCGTTAGGCCTGCTGGTCGGGCTTTTGCCGGGTGAGATTTGGGGGTAAGGCCGCGTCAGGTCGCCTTCAGGCCGGCCGTGAGTGACGCGCAGTCTCGCTGCCAGAAGAAGAGCTATGGAGCGGATGGAGGTGGACCAGTGCGCAGGCGCAGGAGGAGCCCTCCGAAGGTCGAACAGCGCCCCCATGATCACGAACGTCAGGTGAGAGAACTGCACTCTGCTGAGTGACTGGAACGGAATACTACCTTGTGGATTCATTTAAAACAGTGATATATACACTAAAAAATCAAATAGATTAATGATTTTAATACCAGAATATTATTTTAAACTCCCAACTGTTGATTGCTGGCACTGCAGCGACGGGACGACAGTATTCAGCCCTAATAGTTCGGCTCGGTATCGTCGAAGCAGCGTTTCTGTAAACCCGAGCTGTCCCTCACGGGTGAGTGTTTGTTCAGAGGGCCTGTGAATATCAGTTTTGGACGTTTAGTGTTCCAAAATCTGAAGCAATTTGTTTGTGTTACAGATCCTTCCTCTGTCCCCGTTCTCCCTGCCATGTGAAAGATCCGAACACAAGAGACAAGTGAGAACTAAAGAATCGATTCAGTGATGCTTCTGAACTTCAGCGAAGGAGTTCTCAAACGTGTTGAGCACTTGTGGCCTTTGACTTCAAAATTAGAAGAGATAGATAAGCCATTGTAGTTTTGCCAATACGTTTATTAGTAGGCACAATTTATATATCAAAATTATAAGACATAGAGAAGCCATTGTACTTCTAGCAAGAGATTTAATTTTAGGCACAATTCATATTTCTAGTTCAAAACATTGATTCAGTCAAGTGATGTTTTATTGTACAATGTTTGTCTTCCAGGTTGAGAATATGGAGCTCACCTTGAGGGGGAGCTTGCAGAGACTAAGGTAACCTGATACAGAATTATGCATAAATGAAAGGTATATGTTATCAAAATATTAACTTATTTTAACTTAATTTTCTGGGCTGTTTTTTTTCACTTTAATTTAAGCGCCTCGCCTGCTGTTCCCTTCCCTCCTGCGAGTCATTGGCATGACCATCTGTCTCCAGTGAGTAGGCTATCATTCTCTGTTCATGTTTCAGGTCATCAGTTTCAATCCATTTTCTTTCTTGTTATTCACCCTTGTCTGCACGTCCCATGCAGGGATTCCATTCCCAGGACAGCGGTGTCACTCCTAATTCCTCACCCAGTCCAATTCGAAGGTTTCGAGGGTAAGTTCATGAATAAAACTACAGTATTTGAATGTATATCCTTCAAATGTGGATAGTAGCAGGAATTTGGTCTAATATTTAGTTGTTTCAAAATACAAGAGATACAAATATCTATTCTGAACGAAGCTTTTGGTGTGGTTTTGACTGAACAGAGGATCTGTGAGCTCTGGAGTGAGATGGCCATCAGTTGCACCTTTGAAAAGGAAAGGTAATGATACTCTGGTTCGTTATTCTAAATGCTTTTGCAAAATAATACTAGAAAATTATCAGAAAGTTTAGGAATCCTAATGAATACAATGAAAGAATTATTATTACTAGCAGGTTTTAATATTTTATTGGTAGCATCTTTTTTTTTGTATGTTGTAAAAATACACTGCCATTCAAACATTTGGGCTGGTAAGAATTTTAAACAGCACTGGGGGGAAAAACATATGCTTATCGAGTATGTTTCTGTATTTATTTGATTAAAAACAGTAAAACTGTAACATTTTGAAATATAACACTTTAAAATAAAATGTAATTTATTCATGTGATGGCGAAGCTGAATTAACTGAAGTCTTCAGTGTCGCATGGTCCCCCAGAAACCATTCTTATATGAAAATATGCATTGTAATTTGGTGCAAAGAAACATTTATTATTAGCTATGTTAAAAAACAAATGTTTTTGTGGAAACAGTGACAAGTGTTTTTTAGGACTCTTCCATGAATAGAAAGCTGGAATGAACAGCAATTATTTAAAATAGAAATCTTTTGTAAAAATGTAAAAAAAAATGTTTTATCAATTTAATGCATTCTTGCTGAATAAAAGTATTGAATTGTTTAAAATGAATCTTACCTCAAACTTAAATGTTAGTGTATGTAATTATAATATTTAGCTTTCTATATATATGTTTCTATATTATTATAATTTTTAAGCAATATATTACATAGTAAAAGTTCTTGGTAAATTTTTTAGTAACATGGTGAAAATATGTAAGAGTCATTGGAAACTTGGGTGAGTCATTTTGACTGATTTATTCAAAAGAATCAACTAGTTTGTGAATCGAGCTTAACTGTTGATGCTGTTTGTTTGTTGCACGCAGCGTACTTCAGTTCCAATATTAAAATGTTCATCTTTTAATCAGTTTCTCCTGTGACTTTGTTGTCATATAATTTTGTCTTTCTTCCCATCTTCTCCAATCAGGTGGAGTGGAATCGGACGGTCCTCCCAAAAAGCTCTTTGTTGCTGGAGTCACAGACCCTGCTCACATAACCAGTTACACAGTCAGGTGAGTCCTATAATGATGCTTAAATAATGAACTCAACAGAATCTCATGCCGCATTAGGATCTTGTTAAGAGCTTAATGAATCTCTTCATACATACAGTGTTTCCCAGTCAGTGGACTCTTCCTCTGGGACTGCTCCTGTCGATTCAATCCCCCAGGCCACCCCCCTGTGCCTCTCCTCTCCGTCCCCCTTCACCTCTCACCACCCCAGCCTCTAAACCCCAGTATTCATCACCTTGAAGAGCTTCGGACTCAAGGTGTTGTAAAATGAAGACCAATCTTCGACCTAAACTCGGTTCTGTCCCTGTTTGTTTGCCTGTTTTTAATTTGGTGCTTTGAATAGAGTATTTCAGCTCTATCACTTCTGAAGGAAATTCGACCTAGTTGCGACTTTGATCTCAAAGAAAAAATCAAGATGCAATAGAAGAAGACAAAATGTTCTGGATGTATCTGACATGACAACATGGACGCTGCCGGCTATCATGTGATGTGTGAATAAATATGGATCTTGAGTGCCTATGGAATAGTGTGTTATAGATATGAAACAATATCTGCAATAGCACATTGCAATGAAAGTGTTCAGGTTATTGAAACCTGGCGAATATTGACACAAAGACTCTTTCCTCATTGTACAGAAGTGTTCAAGAGAAAGACCAGTTTTGCTCTTCTTTGTTTTCCTCAACTTTTGTATTTTGGCACATCTTCAGCTTCCATTAACAGGGTCCAACGGTCTAGGTATTAATCCTGTTTTTTTCTTGCGTTTATCAGAGGATTCTGATGTTTGTAAATATGTTTATTTTTCCATATAACTTGGAAGTTTGGACTGAACCTTTTGAGTTTGAAAAATATTACTTAAATCATTGGAAAGGCTACCAGCGAATTCAGGCAACGCCCACATTTTGATCCCCTTGTCACTTACTTGAAGGAATAGTCCACCCAAAAATGTAAATTTGCTGACAATTTATCTACCCTAAAGGAATGCAAGATGTAGATGAGTTTGTTTCTCATTCTGGCGGCACCCATTCACTGCAGAGGATCCATTGGTGAGTAAGTGATCTAAAGCTAAATGTAATGCCATATCTATTCTAATGAAGAAAAACTCATCTACATCTTGGATGGGCTGAGAGTGAGTACATTTCCAGCAAATGTTATTTTTGAGTGAACTATTCCTTTAAAACAAGTACTGTAAAGACTAGATGTCCCACCTGACCTCTACAATCCAATGTTGGAGTATACACAAAGCACTTTCAGTGAAATGTCCATATCAAAAACTGACCTAGAGCCTTACAATGTATCCCGTCTGAGGCAAGAAGATGCTTTTGAGTAACGCCGCAGGGTGAAAAATCATTAGTCAAACTGTTTTTCCTTCCTAATGAAACCCTAAACAAGACTTTTATATTGTGAACTATGTACAGAAATTGAGGAGTTAAAATACTTGCAAGGGATGAGCTGTTGCATTACAAAACAAGATAAACGTTTCTACAATCACCGTTTCAGCAGATGTCATACTCCTCCTCTTGTACTATTTGCACAGTGTTAGATGTCAATGTTGCGGTAACATGAGTGTGATCATATTTACTTTTACTTTACATATTTACTCTGGATTGCGGCTATAATTGTGGCGTCTGAGCTGGATGGATTTTATGAAGCTCATTGAAAATGTATTATCCAAAAAGTGACATGCTGCAGTTAACTGAACTGGAAGCCCTTCTAAAGTAAATTTACCATTATACATCACAGCATTATGCAAATTATTAGATTGTGGCGCATTTTGCATTGTTATTTATGAATGTGTAAAAGCTCTGGTTGCCGTATGTACTTCAGTGTCAATGTTAAAATATATCACAATTCTTGATTCCCAAAATCTTTATTGAATCCCCACCGGCAGCTTGTCGGTCTCTAAAGTTGCACAACAGACATTTGAAGCCGTTCCTCTGTTTCCATATTCATGTATCTGAAGGAATACAGCTCATTCTTCGTTTATTGAAATTATCATTTCGTTTTAAACTCAATGATAATGCTTTACAGGTTTTGAGTCTTGAAGTTTTCATTCCAAAGTTACTTTGCAGTGTCATCTGCGATTTCCAGTTATTGGGGTCCTTTGGATTTCAAAGATGGATACCAATGTTTATGGGTCTTTAAAAGTGATTACAAATGTGCAATATGCATTAAAGTTGCTGGAATTAGTATGTCAAGTTCATCTGGATAATCAGTTCATATCAATGGGATACCAGGTATTTATTAAGAACCTGAACGGAAGACTTGTCTGCTGTTTGTCCTGAATCATTTGTATAAACTAGATGTCATTTATTTTTCAGATTTGCCATATGCTTACTATGACGGGATCTGTTGTATCTGTGTGTCAGACACAGAATCATGATTTGTCCCTTGTTCTCCTTAAATGACTGAGTGGTGTTGTGAAGAAACTAAATGGGTTGTGAGCATACGAAAAACATTGTAAAGAAATGCCAAAGCCGTTGTTCATAAATTGTAAATATATTCTGGAATCCAGAAAAATTAAGGGAAAGACGGATATTGTTTTGAAATTGGTAGCAAAGTACATTTATTCCCTCTCAGTTGCTCAAGATGAATGTCCAATTATCCGAGAAAAAAAGTATATTATACCATATATTCTTTTGAAAAAAGTCATAATTAAAAACTCATTTCATTGATCTGTATGCTGTCTTTTTATGCAGAGCAAAGAAATTGCATGACGAAAGCTTTTGTTCATATAAAATTCAAGCAGGCATGACTGAAATGACCTGTTTAAGTATTCTGTAATGGTAAAAAATGATATCTATGTACATACAATAGAAGCTGCACCTAACATACAGTGGCAGTGAAAGAAAATGGTTTTCTCAAACTATTTTTGATATTGTGCTGCCACATTTTCATTACAAGCATCTTACTTCACAAAGCTTTACTTCGGCCAAAAGGGCCTAATAATAATATTAATAATAATAATAATAAAGGAAGTACAGTTTGACTCTTGCAACACAGTCCTGTAAACCCCTTTTCAGCTGTGGGCAACACAACGTGAACTACTAAAAAAGTGATTTGATTCCATTATTGATTTTTGCTGCATTTCAAGAGGCAAGGATGCAGTTATTTTTCATGGAGTACTTCATCTACACTGACATGGGTAGAAAATGGATGGTTTTATCTGGTGCTGCTTGAACCCACAGTGGGAAAAGTATAAGGGGTTACAGCAATGATCAAACTGCAGACCCCTGAATAACACTTTGACTGACAAGAGAAGATCAGCGGGACAGCAGAGGCAGATCACTGGAGTTCATTATAAGACTGGAGTCCAGATTCAAGCTCTCTGCAAGAGAAAACGCACAAGAAAATTCAACCCACTTTTTCTATATGGATTAATTTACACAAAAATGAAAATTCTGTCATGTCATTTGTGATATCACAGTCTGTAGAACAATTCTGAATAATACACTAATACAATAACTTCTACTGCACCTTCTGATCATAAAAAGGGATGTTATTCCTCAGTATGGTCGTCTTTTTTTTTTTTTTTTTTTTGAGCAAATATACAAAGATTCTTAAATCAACATACACTGAAAAGCAATATCACATAAGATAGGAAGTCTTGTTTTCTGTGAAATCGATCAACGTGAATTGAGTTTATGATTAAAACAAACACAAATACTTGCCAATGGGCTCAGATAAAAAAAAAAAAAAAACACTAAATTTAAAGGGAAAACACATTTTCTGATCCCAATGACATGTTTGTTCTTGTTTTCAGAATAAATTCAATTAATGTTCACATTTTCAGAAAACAAAACTTCAGCTATCTTCATTTTGCATATAAAGTAAATATGTCTTGCTTTCTGGATGTTTAGATAATTGTATTGGAAAACAACACAAAATACAGAGGAAATTATTCCCATGCATGATTTGATGCCATTTCTTTATGAATTTAAGACTTTCTGTTCCAATTTAAGAACTTTAAGTCCTAAATTTATGAAAGGATGCATTTATACTTTTTAAGACCTGCAGAAACCCTGTTTTCTAACTTCAGAATAAAAATAAATGACACAAGGGTAAATGATGACAGAATTCTCAATTTTGGGTCAATTAAATGCCTCACTTCATTTAAAATGTGACTCACCTTGGTCAAAGTTGGGTTTTTTAGTGGAACTCTCTCCAAGCCCCTCAATATCCACCAAATCACTGTTCACATCAGAGTCATTCAGAGCACTCAGAGTCACATCTAATAATAGACAGCCAAACTGTGTAAGTGTGCTGAAAGACCACTTGTATACTAATATTGCTCTTTTGTTTCATTTTTTATCAATTTTCATTCAAACGGAGTCACCTGCTGGTTTAGGGTTCTTTATTGCTGGTTGTAAAGATGATGAACTCTGCAATCCAGTTGTCACGACAACCTGAGAGGTCGGCACAGTGATAACGGTGGGGGCGACTGATGCAGGAGGGGGCGGTAACGCCACTGTGGTTTTCTTCATCATTTTTTTAGGTGACTCTGCGGTGAGAGGAACCCTGCTGTCCTCATACAGCTTCCTTTTCACTGTGGTCTTAATCTGGGCACTACAAGATGATGAGGAAACAGATTTGTGGTGCATTAGGGTTAGATAAGAGAAGATGCACTCGTTAAGAACATAGCAAAAGTGCATTTGCTTTTAATTCATAACATATTTAGATAGTTTAGCATGTGATGATGCATCATAGACGTTATCATAGAAAATAAACGGAAACATTAGCTAATATAGTTATTAGAGCACAAAATGTCCCACTACTGTGGTAAATTGGCCCCATACCTGGGGAAAGAAGTCCCGACTTTTACAGAATGTATAAATGACTTCTGATTTCATTTTTATTCATTTTATATATGGTTCAAAAGACACAAAGGACTATTTGGGGTCCACATTAAATTAAATGTATAATATACATAGAAGAAAGCATATTAAATGCAAATAAAGTGTCTAGTTCAATATTTCAAATAACTTTTGTGAAAATAAAATTTCAAAATGCGTCAAATAATGTTCCATGGCCATTCATTGTAAAATTGAAACACTTATTCTAAACTGTATTTAATAAAATGTATAAAATAAAAAATTATCATATAAAACTGTACTATATATTAAATGATTAAAAGCTTCTTGCTGATAAACCTAGCGATTTGAAGGACAGTGGCAAAGATTGGTAAATATTTAAAATTACAATTAATTAGCTCTCAAACTGTGATCCTTAAATAATGTCATCTTATTCTAAACATGCTGGCAAGATTTTTTGGGATATAAACTATTGTTACAATGAATGACAATGTAAAATATCAATGCTTAAACTGATCCTGTCACACACACACACACAAAACAATTTAAAACAGCATTTTATAATCCACAAAATTAGGTTACAATAATCTAATATTAGAGAATTTTGGTATTTTTGTTTGAAAACAAAAAGCTGACAATTATCCAGCTATACCTAGCACACCAACAGCTTCATAAACACTTACACCGTTCGCTCCTTTATGACGGAGCTGATGCTGTTCAAATCTTCACCGAAGCGACGAACTGCAGAGCGCAGCATCTCGATCTCCGTGTCGGTCCATTTGGCACTGAGAGAGGCAGTGAGAGTCAGTTATAAAACATCCACTGCACTTGAACAAGACCAGTTCATCTGGAATACTGCAGAGACGCAGTTTCAGCAGGAAGGAGGTCTCACTCACCCCGCAGGAGAGGAGTCCGCCACGGGATGCAGCTGCATGGTCAGTTCTCCCAGTTTAGAGAAAGCAGCGCCTGCAGCCGAGAAGATCTCGCCCACCTGATTGACATTTATACGTGTGCTTTTTTTATTTACCAATTACTTAAAAATATTTATAATGCAAAAAAACTAAATTCCAATGTTTACCTTCGTGGAAGCTGAAGTCATCCTGGAGTGATGAGCTGACCTTACACGAACACAGAAATAACCCAGTCGAGTATCAGTCAACAATCCGGTTTAAAATTACGGTTGCAGTCATTCAGTGACCTTTTGTATGAAAATATCTTTATCTGTGTTATTTTTTAATAGTAAGTCTCTATAAACAACATGAACTAAAAATTCCCAGAGTACAATGCGCTTCGAAACTGAAGCATGTGGTTGGTCAGTGAATAGCCAATCAAATGACATTACACGATCTGCGCAACATCCATACGAAAATAGCCGAGCGCTGTCGAATGGGCTTACGGAACTAGTCGAACAAACCCGAGTACTGCCGATATACATCTCGACTCGTCGATTGGGTCGAGAGAAAGCTAGAGGCAGGCTGTCATACGGACTGGATGTAGAATCATTTCCCCAGTTTTGAGAGGAAGAATCGGATAAAATGCCGTCGCTTTTATTCTGTGGGCCAAAATTGGCCGCATGTGGAATCGTGTTAAGCATCTGGGGTGTCATTATGCTGGTAAGGATTTGAGTCTTCGTGACATTGCTTGCTAGCTGTAGCTAATGGAATTCACCCCAAACGATAGGAATATTTTACCGATATAATAATTGTAAATATTGCAGTTTTTTTGGTCTTCACTGTTAGAAAATGCATCTATTTATAATAAATGTGCATAAATAGATCTGTTCAGTCACCTATTTATATATATATATCAGCTGAATATAGAAGGAACTTTAAATGAGGTATAAAACAGCAGGTGTTAGGGTAACGGTAATGGGATGTTAATGCCACATAGCTATTCTTTACAATTCAAAAGTTTTTAAGTAACGTTACTTTTCTTTTCTTTGTGTGTGTGTTCATATACTGTATGTGTTTTGAGCTTCTATCCATATTTAATTCCACCTAATGTCTTAATACGATTTTATTATTGTTATTTTCAGTCAATGCTAGGAATTTTCTTCAGTGCAAAATCTGCTGTGCTGATCGAAGATGTTCCATTTACTGAGGAAGACATCCGTGATGAGTGAGTTCATCTGATCAAATATTTTAAGATAATTTACCTTTTTGGGGTCAGTAAGGTTCTCTCTCTCTCTCTCTCAGTAAGGAAACATTCAATTAACGTTTTAACGTGACTGTAAAGGCATTTATAATGTTTAAACAAATGTTTTAAATAAACGCCATATTAATGAGCTTGATTGGCCAGCCAACTCACCTGACCTGAACCTCACAGAGAATCTATGGGGTATTGTGAAGTAACATCTTACAAACAATACAGAAGAGCTGAAGGCTGCTATCAAAGCAACCTGGGCTTCAGTAACACCTCAGCAGTGCCACAGGTTGATCACCTTCATGCCATGATGCACTGAAGCAGTAATTTGTGCAAAAGGAGCCAAAACCAAATACTGAGTGCATAATTAAACCTGCTTTGGACATCTTGAACATTTCTGTTTTGTAAATCTTTTATTGATTGATCTTTGAGAATTTTTTTTTTTTTTTTTTAAATTTGATACTGATTTTTAAAAGCCATCAGACCTTCAGAATTGTAACAAAAAACTCTTGAAATATTTCAGTTTGTGTGCAACGAATCTAGAATATAAGTAGCTTTTTTTGAAGAAGTTTTCCATGATATTCTAATTTTTGAGATGCACTTGTACTTTTGAAATGCATTCAAATGGAAAACAATTGTAATATTTCACAATATTGCTGTTTTACCGTATTTTTTTGCTATAAATGCAACCTTTGTAATCCCAAGATACTTATTTAAAAAAAAACATTTAAACCATTTTACCAAACCCAACTTTTAAATGGTAGTGAATATTTATTTGTATTAATTGAAGTATAATGAAGTCTCCTATTTTGAATAGACATGGCAGGTATGACATTTCTATGTGCAAATATTTAATGGTTAATTTTCTTATCTTCAACAGCAAGAATCCACCGCAGACCATTCACGGACTCTACAACCAAGTTGGCATCAACTGCTTCATTGCTGCTGCCATCTATGTAGGTGTCGGCGCAGTGTCTCTCTGTCAGGTTCGCCTTAACAAGCGCCAGGAGTACATGGTCACGTAAACCCAAACAATTTCATATTCAACCGCAATTAGTCAGAATTATTTATTTCTAAAAGACTTCTCCATGATTTATGCAGATTGTCTGAATTGGATATATTTGGTAGTTCATCTTCGGGTCAAAATCTAAACAATATAGTATGAATAAAAAGTGAAAATCGTGAAAATCAATATATATATATGCACATAGACACACGATGTGCATATATATGCATGCTATGTATTATATTTTCCACAAATATTCAGCTGTCTTCTGATGAACCTAAAAGACACTATTAAACACTATGAGTCCATATGATAGTAGCTGGTGTTCATGTAGAATGTGACTGTTTGACTTTTTTTTTTTTTTTTTCATTGTTTAAATGTTTGTTTGGTAAAATAAATGTCTGTTGTTTTATTGAAGTACATCCTGCAACCCTTGTGCTGTACACTTGATATTATCACAACTGTGATGAACAAGATATGTGAATGGAGAAGTCTTACATTTCCTTCAATAAAATACTAGTGACAAAATATTTTATTGTTCTTAAGTCATAACTATAAAAAAAGTGATTACAGAAAATAAGAAAACGTAACAATTCTTAATAAGACAAAAGCTTTGGTGATATTGTAAGCGAAATCACTAGTTTTGTGTATAATAATAATAATAAAAAAAGTTTTGTTGGCTTGTAGACAGTATTCAAAAAGCTTTTGATGCATGTTCATACTTATGAAATCAGCTGGCAGATATTGCAACGGTCCATTTAATGTGTCTTTACGTCTGCGGATCAAGCATTATCTCACAGGTGCGTCCCAGCTCTCCCAGTTTGACGCGGGCATACTCTGAACGGTTTAGGGCCATCTGACAATCCTTTCTGGCAGAGTATGTCGATCCCTCATGAGGCTGACCTGTTGCTACCTTTACTCAAAACAAAGGATGAGAGAAAGAAAAAAGAAAGTTAGTGCATCACACCATAGATGTATAATCAAAGGTTTCCCCCAATTCTATGTTTTATACATATATACCACATAGATAGATAGATTGATAAAATGATCAACAGATTGAATGACAGAACAATATATATAATGACAGATAGATAGATAGATAGATAGATAGATAGATAGATAGATAGATAGATAGATAGATAGATAGATAGATAGATAGATAGATAGATAGATAGATGTGAACACATACAGACCTGTGTCAGATATCGGATCTGTGAACTCAGTTCACTCTCCACTCTGTTGATGGAGGTCTGGAACTGGTTCAGCTGTCGGTCTAATAAACTGGCATTGGCCTTTTCTTTAGAAAGCTCCAGCACGATCGTTCCTGAAAGACGTATTGTTACTATTCAATTTGTCTACTTGAATACTTGTAGATTAGATACATTTAAATAAGCATGTTTTGTAATGTCAAAACATACAAAACCCTTAATTTTAAATAAAACAACATCATTAAGCTGGTCTCCCGGTCTGGCCCAGATGGTCTGTTTACTGCAGGGGCCACCAAACTCAGTCCTGGAGGGCCTTAGCTCCAACTTACCTCAACACACCTGACCGGAAGCTTCAAGTATCCCTAGTAAGAGCTTGATTAGTTTATTCAGGTGTCTTTGATTAGAGCTGGAGCTAAACTCTGCAGGATCCCTCCAGGTTCGAGTCTGGTGACCCCTGGTTTACTGGCTTTTCCTTGTAAGACCAGCTTACCGTATACAAGTTTGGCCATAAACAACAGGACATAAGCAACAAACTATCTTAAGCTGGTTTAAGCTTCTTTTTGTCGGCAGGGACGTCAGTTCTATACGTTTTATCATATTGCGAATGCGATTATGTCAGGATTTCTAAGCTAACGCATTCAGAATCCACATCCCAGTGTCTGAATTAATATTAAGCATTACTGAAATTAAACCCATGTACACATTTAGTGACAAACCGGCGCTCTGCAGCACTAAAGCAATCTCCTTCTCCACATCTTCTAACGCTCTCAGCCTGTCATTCGCCATTCAGAACACAGCCTACTGAAAAAAAGAGAGAAGACGAAAGACGAGACGAAGAGAATGAGCAACAACAGAAAAAAACAAACAAACACACACGCTAGCTAAACAACGAACGTCGATTTGTTAAAATATTAATAATGCAACCCAGAAATCCATGTTTAATAGTTAATTTTTAAGGCTACTTACGTTCGTTCACTGTAGGGTAAACTTGACGAGATGCTCAATGTAACCTAGTAAGCGCTCTCAGTGTGTAGCTAACTACGGAAGCCGCAGCGGAACAAATTAATAGAACGCGACCCCGCTGACTACATTAGTGGAAACAAATCATGGGTTATGGATAACTTGAAATTAATGCCATTTGCGCCACATCTGGACAGAAATGAGTTCTCTGGGACCGCCCGTGATATTAATTGTGAAGAGGTGGTGAATTGTCACCACAGAACATGGAATTATGGAAGAGTCACGTGCTGGCAGAGACGTTTCTCAGAGACTGTAGGAGAGATTCTTTCATTACAAATGTACAGAGAGACACAAGCTATCAGAATTGTTTCAGTAATGGCTGGATGCTCTGACGATGTCCAGGCTAGAGGAGATGCTAGCCTTTCACATGAAACTCTGGTAAGACATGGACACATGAAGGTAAGACAAACAGAACTTGACATCTATTCTAGTACTGATTTGATTTCTTGATTTCATGGTATATGTACTTGCTATACATTTCAATTTAAGTGTGCTTTGTTTTGTGTCATATTTTACTCCATTCCAAAGATAATGGAAGCTCCAGAAGCCCGGATGAAGGTGCCACCCTTTCTTTAAGAGTCAATGAGCTGCAATTTCTTAATCAACAGGTGAGAGTAATATTTAGAACAACATAAGGAATCAAATGCCTTATTGCAAAAACTAACATTTTATTTGCATCCAGGTCTTGGAATTTTGTGCATAACGTTGTCATTTGTACATTTAATAAAGGTTTTGTTATGCTTAATTTATATGAAATTAGATTTTACTTAATAAATAAGTTTTTTAATGTTTTTGAAAGAAGTCTTTAATGATTATGATCAACCCTACTGGCAGATAGGTCCTTCAAAGTATCTTGGAGAGGTGAGGCATCCAAGTCGCAACATTTATCTACTGTGGTGCCTTAGGGCTCAGTTCTTGGACCAATTCTCTTCTCTGTTTTCATGGCATCATTAGGTTCTGTCATTCAGAAACATGGCTTTTCATAACACTGCTATGTTGAGGACAGGCAACTCTACCTCTCATTCCATCCTGACGATCCGAGAGTAGCTGCTCGCATCTCAACTTGTCTAACAGACATTTCTTGCTGGATGAAAGACCATCACCTTCAGCTCAACCTTGGCAAGACAGAACTGCTTGTGGTTTCATCAAAACCATTGTTTCATCACAATTTCACCATCCAGTTAGGCACATCAACCATAACTCTTCCAAAAACAGCCAGAACCTTGGAGTTGTGATTGATGATCAGCTGACTTTCTCAGACCGCACTGCTAAAACTGTCCGATCCTGCAGATTTGTCATTAAACAAGAAGATCAGGCCCTTTCTTTCGGAACATGCTGCACAGCTCCTTGTTCAAGCTCTTGTTCTGTCCAGGCTGGACTATTGCAGTGCTTTCTTGGCAGGTCTTACAGCCAGTAATCCTGCAGAATTAATTCAAATTTTCTGCTCTGTAAAAATGTATTTTCTTATCAAAGTTGGAAAATGGTTGGTTTGCCTAATATTTTTTTTGGGGGGGGGGGGGGGGAATGTTTAAAAATAATACTTTTATTCTGCAAGGATGCATTAAATTGATCGAAACTGTCAGTAAAGACATTTATAGGGTGACAAAATACCTCTATTTTCAAATAAATTCTGTTCTTTTGAACATTATTCACCACAGAATCCTGAAACAATGTATAACAGTTCTCATAGTCTATCACAACTATTAACAATGGATTATCCTTCCTCTTCTATTTTTTTCTAGCTCAAACTAAAAATCTCATATCTGACCAGCAGTATATACCTGAAGGAGGCGAGTTACTATAGTGTCACTCACAGTAGGTCAAACAGCAGCTACATCATCATAAGGGCAAGCAGTTCTAATAGGCCACTGTGTCTTCCTGCTATAGAGTTGCCCGCTACTGGACCGAAGTGAAGTGGAGGAACACGAGCATCAGCTTGAGTGTCAATCAAGGAACTGACAGCACTGAGACTGGAGCACAGCTCACTCAGATAGGATCTGACTGCCGCAAACCTTCAGAATGAGCGGCTCCTCGACCGCTGGTTAGAGAAGAAAAAAAGAGGAGGCTGAGAGTTTTAATAAATACAATGCAATACAAGAAAGGTGAATGTAATTCTATTAATATTTTATTACAGTTTCTTCAATGACTTTGCACATCAATGATTTTCAATTAATTTATCGTCCACTAGGTGGCAATGTTTGGCTGGTCGCCTGAAGACGCGGTCTCGTGTCAGATCTCGTGCACATAGACAGCAGCTCAGTCAGAAATCAAGCCCACAGAACGCACTTCTTAAGACTTGCTTATCTACGAATGTCAATTAAGTTGTAGGCAATTTTACTCCGCTTTTGGAGATAATTTTACAAAAAAAATAAAGCTTATTCTTAATACCGATGTTTAATAACACGGTAACACAGCCATGTTTCTATTCGTTTTATTTTTTAAAAATTAAATAAAAATTCAGTTTTAAAAGAAAAAATACAATGGCAAACAGTGTAACCTGTATTTATGGAAACTGTAATAACACAACAAATGTCCTTTCTCTTGAAGGATGATTTTAAATATCTATACATTTACTTCTCTCTTTTTGAACCAATGCAGCAGTCAGACAAATTAAAAGCAGCAATTTAATATATTAAGATCCTGTGCTAAATCACACATGATCCTCACAGCAGCACTGAGAAACATGCACAGCCTGTGTCAATGAAACCATCCAGCTGTCCATACTGTATATAGATCACATGAAAATTCATGACCATCTTCCTAAAGGAATAAATATGGAGCAAACCTCACCATCTTTACAGACTGGCTTGCTGTTCATAACACAAGAGACGGCACAATTTCAAAGAAAGATATAATTTTACATGACTATGCAAAAACATGAAACTTCCTGGAATCCCCACCTTCATAGCTTTTTTCATATGTATATTAATTAGTCTTTTACGTTTCTCCAGGTTCCAGTAAAATATCCCAATACTGCTTCTTTCGTAATGAGATGAGAATTGAGTCACTGTTACATCCTTGACGAGATGAGATGCAGAATGTAATGAGGAGCACTTCTGTTCATGATGAATGAGATGATAAATTCAGCAGTCCTCTTCCTTGTCGATTATTCCTTTTAACCGCAAGCGAGCAAAGTCCTCGAATACAATGTCGTCATCTGGGGTCAAACCACTGTTAGAAAGAATAACAGAAAGAAACTAAGCTTAAAACAAAACCGATATATGATCATTATGCTTAATGATTTTATATATATAAACTATCACTTACTTTGTGTCAAACTCTATCAAGTTGGTGTCAATTGGTGGATCCAACACTGGAGCAGCTGTTGAACACAAAAGTAACAAGTCCTGTTACAGTTCCATATAGCCTATTTAGTGCAATTAATAAGGTGTTCTGTGAGATATTAATAAGATCTCAGCACAAACCTGAGGTTGAATGTGAAAGGGTGGAATCTGTGGGTTTTGGATGCATTAAGACAAAAGGCAGTTCTACGGAGACGTCCCTGAATGAAAGAGAAAATAAAAAAGCAAAACCAACACTGCCATCATTTGAAATACCGGAGGTGTGCAAGAGCTTATAAGAGGATGAATCTCTCACGAACGGATTAGCCCATATTTAAAAATTAAAACAATATGGCTTTTCTTTTGAACTTTCTTTTAATCACAGAATAAGCAAATCAGCATATAAAAATGATTTCTGAAGGATCATGTGACACTGAAGTAATGGCTGCTGATTATTCAGCCAAATATATAAAAATAGAAAACAGTTATTTTAAATAGTATTTCAGTAATATTTCACTAATTAATATATATATATATATATATATATTTCCTCTGACATGTATAAATGCAGCCTTGGTAAGCATAAGAGCCTTCATTAAAGACATCCAAAAACATTACTACCCCCCCCCCCCCCCCCCCCCATTGTACTTTACAATAAGGTTCATTAGTTAACATGAACTTAGAATGAAAAATGCTTCTACAGCATTTATTAATCTTAGTTAATGTTCATTTCAAAAAATTTTAATGCATTATTAAAATCAAAAGTTGTACTTGTGAACATTAGTTAAATGCACTGTGAATTAACACAAACTTTTTTTTTAAATATTACTGAAAATAAAATCTCATTTTTAACATAATACTAATTAAAAGTCTTATGTCATATGTATAAAATGCCATAATAAATATATATATATATATATATATATATATATATATATATATATATATATATATATATATATATATATATATATAATTTGCAAAGCTTAATGATTCAGCTGGTTTCATCATGTGAAAGTTTTTTTTTTTTATATATAAATTTAAGTACAACTGAAAGTGTACATCATTCTAGTAGTATTTGTTTGACATTAATCATTTTAATATATATTTTCCCAGTGGGCCAATACATTCTCTACATTATAAAATGTCTTTCTTTGGATTTAGAGATACAAATATGAACTAGACATTTCTTAGTGAGATTCATCCATACATGCGGCTTCATGTGTGTTAAGGTTAGTGCTCCAACTGGGTAAAGCTGAGCAGAGCTTTCAAAAGCATGCAGATCTCCTTTTCATGTCAGACCTAGAGACACTACGGCAAAACAGCATGCACAATGGATGTATTTACCTCTCCAGCAAGCTGCTTAAAAGCCTGACGCAACAGACAGATGGAGGGGAAGGAAACAGATAGAGAGAGAGGCATAAAACAATGGGAGGATGACAAAATCATCTGATAAGCAGAACGAAGCAGCACAATTCAGGGAGGGAGTATAAAACACTCAGGCTCACAGCATCCTGCAAAAGTTTTAAAAGCTAAAGCACAGCACGCTAACTAAAGCACCAGCACTGAAAATATCAAACCGAAAAAAAAAGAGATCGAATAAGGCCAACCTCACAAACAGACTACTTCACTATAGTTAATATCCACAGAGAATTGAATCATACCATCAATCTTGTGCACACACACACACAATATGGAACAATCAAAACTGTTCCCCAGTGAGTGACTGTAGAGAGGAAGCAGGTGGGACAGAACACATGACTTACCCTCCACGGGAGACCACCAGTTTGACTTTAACCCGATATGACACCAGGACACCCAGAACTTCCTTATTAGTCACATCCTTCACGCTGCAGACAAACACACAAACAGAATCAAGCAACTGGCTCTTTAGCTTCAAAAAATTTAACTTCTGCAATGTGTCACAGTGTAAAATAAGGAAGTCAACTGCTTTTGGCACCAATGGCAAACCATTGACCGATGAATCCTTTTAGATTGTACACTACCATTCAAAAGTTTATATTACTATTTTATAAGAAAATAAATAGTTGTTTTTTCATGGTAACCACTGAGCATATGGGTAAAATGTGCAAAAAAGTACGGCTTACTCACATAGTACTGGACGCCAGGTTGGTGTCCTCATGTTTGAGTTTTCCATCCAGCGCCAGTCCTCTCTTCTCTCGATTGTTGTTGAGAGTGGGTGTGAGTGTGTACACTTTACAAAAAGTAGAGCTGGATGCCACCTGATCGCTGCAGGACACAGAGACGGAAAAGACGCACATTGTTAACAAAAGACGACATGTTGTTCGTGTCATTTTTTTGGGCAGGTTTGTTTTCTCAATGACATCTCAATGATAAATCTTGAATAGAAGACAACTAGAAGTTCAGAGACAGAAGGATTGCTATAAATAAAACACTTACTCTGCCTCTATCTGAGCCACTGGACATTTGTACTGTGCTGTACTGAAGAGACAGATATCAGCATACTGTCGTACTGCAGAGACACAGATGGAAACAGTGCAGAGGTTATACCAGATCATAGAGGATGAGAGCGATAGGAAAATGTGTCAATCTACAAACAGCAATAGAAGAACTGTTGGCTTTGACTCACCTGATATTTTAACCCTTTTCACAGTCTTGGTTGAGTTATTGGTGACATGGACATTAACACTGATGGGCTCCCCATGGTAGTAGAGCTGGGTGAGAAAATCAAGGTCAATTATTTATTACTAGCACTGATCTGGGTTAAATCTCGTGATGCATTCAAATCTGTATATATTTTTCATTTGGACTCGAAGAATCGTTGAACAGTCACAGTTGCCATAATTGTATCTGATCAGCAACTTCTCTTTGAGAAGTGAATGTGAGAAATATTTGTATATATATATTCATTAATACATGTATACAGAGAGAGAGAGAGAAATGTTATATACATACAGTTTTTAGATGTTATGTACCTCTTAATTGAAATACTTTAATGCAGTAAACTCTTATTTTGTGAAAACTTTGATTGCTTAACTAGATGTTTGCATATGTGCCTATGTGTGTTAATTTCTACAATATGTTTTTTTTCATGGTAAATAAGTAAATAAATAAATAAATGTGTACTTTTAGAGTCTTGAAGCACATGCAAAGTTTCATTCCCTTATTAAATTCAATGATGTTTTTAGAAATGTTTATATCTCTCTGTATTGATCCCTTTCAGGTCAATACACACCCGAATGCATTATGAGGGTTAAACCGTATGATACCTCTTTATCTAGTGAAGCCTCCAGGTGCAATGACCGATCTGACATGAGGAAACTCCTCGTCATCTCCACCATCGGCTGTGGGCCGGGTTTCTCAGGAGCATACTGGACTTTACGTATCACTAGTCGCACTGAATTCCTGTGGAGCAAGAAAAAGACTTCAAATAAGATCTAAACTCTCTTTTCTAAACTCTTTTACACTGAAAAAAAATGATTACGGACAGGAAATTGTAAATAATCAAACCTTTTGCAGTTCTTCTCTTCCACCGTTTTGGCACAGAAAGCCCTGATCTCAAAATCCACACCACAGGCCTGGGGTGAGAACGACGGAGATGAACAACGGACAAATAAAACTGAGCTTCACAAACAGGGTGTGTGCAAAATAGGGTGACAAATCTGAAGGGGTTAGATGGAGTTTGTAGTGTTAAAATGAGCCACATAAGAGTGATAATACCTTTCCTGTGTCCTCAGGCCCGGGCTGCAGAGTAACAGAGCATGGCAAGTTTTGTGGTATCTGAAAAACAGAAGAATATTTCAACTTAAGTATCTGATCAAGTTCTTCCCATTTAAAAGATAAAGGTACATTAAAAAGTTAACGTCTGATTCCAAACTGATCATTTACCCATGTTATGCACTGTTTTCGTTCAAATCAAAGCGTAAATACACATAGAAAACATATCCTTGTGGCGTGGCTGACACAGAAGAGCAAACACTGCCTGCGTTCAGCTCATATTCACCTAAATGGCGCTACGGTGATGTGGAGTGACACAGAGGAGACAAATTTTAGAATAAAGTCGTTATTTTTGCTTTCTTCGCATACAAAAAGTATTCTTGTGGCTTCATAACGTTCTGGTTGAACCACTGATGGCAGATGGACAATTCTCACAATATCTTTCATACTTTTCTGGACCTTGATAGTGTAACTTACTAGGGGACAGTCTATGGGACAGTCCCAAGCCTCCCAGTTTTTATCCAAAATATCTTAAATTGTGTTCCAAAGACAAACTAAGTTTATATGGGTTTGGAATGGCATGGGGGTAAGAGATTAATGACAAAATTTTCATTTTGGGGTGAAGTATACCTTTAATAAATAACAAAAATAATAATAAAACAATAAATACATAAAATAATAATTAAAAACAAATACTAAACAATAATTTAAATGCAATTTAAAGTGAATTTAAGCATTATAACAATCATTTGTGACCCTGAAAGTCTTAAATCAATGGGGTATATTTATAGCAACAGCCAAAAAAAAAAAAAAAAAAACATTGTATGGGTCAAAATTATAGATTTTTCTTTTATGCCAAAAATCATTAAGATATTAAGTAAACATCATGTTCCATTAAGAAATTTGGTAAATTTCATACTGTAAATATATAAAAACTAATTTTTTAATTAGTAATATCCATTGCTTAGAACTTCATTTGGACAACTTTAAAGGGTGATTTTCTCAATATTTAGAGTTGTTTTGCACCCTCAGATTCCAGTTTTCAAATAGTTGTATCTCAGCCAAATATTGTCTTATTTGAACAAACCATACATCAATGGAAAGTTTATTTATTCAGCTTTGAGATGGTGTATAAAGCTCCATTTAAAAAAATGTACCCTTATGTCTGGTTTTGTGGTCCAAGGTCACAATTAAAACGAGGGAGAAAAAAGGGAGAAACTCACAGTGAAATGAAAAGGATAAGCATTCTGGCCCATTTTCTTCAAAAGCCTCTCCTGCAGATGACTGTGGGGCTTGGATTCCTCTGGAATGGGAGGATAGGCCTGAAAAGTGTAGATGTAAAGATCTTTTCGGAAAGAAAGCCCTAGAACATCAAGGTCTTCGCGGCCATACCGGAACGCACAGGTTAAGGTCACAAACACTGGAGGATAAAGTGAGACATCATTTGCATATGATATTAAATAAGTTGTCATAAAACATGGGAAAACTTTCTATTTGAGATAAGCTTTCCAAATTCATCAACTGTTAAAAACCCAAACATTAGTGATGCTCGATATATTGGTATCATATACTTTAATTGGCCATGCTCATTTTCTTGTATTTACATTTAGATTACCTTTGCAATCATCTAATGCTCACTTGAATCTTTAAAAAATAATAATTTAATAACACCATTGTAATTTTTAGACAAAAAATATAAAAATAAATATCTATTACTTTATAATTTTGAAATGCAGAAATTCTTGCTTCTAATTTAATGAATTCCATTTATTGTGTTTTTTTTTTTTTTTTTTTTTTTTTTTTTTTTAGACAAAACAATTTGCAATTATAGTATCTGCAGTTTACTGGTTACCAGCCATTATATGAAATTAATTATTGACTTTGGCATTGATGTATTATCCAGAATTGTAATTTCAATGCATTCATACCAAATAACAAAGATGCTTTCAAGCTCACCTTTTCTATCTTTGAGATATTCTGGGTCGAACAGAATCACACCATCTGTAGCAGAAGTATAATATGATTTATGTCAGTGAATATAACTAGTAGACTTTCACTTCTCCATTAAAATTCAATTGAACTGTTTATCTGAAACCACTGACCAACGGGGTCCACGTGATCTAGATGGTCCACAAAATCTCTTTTCCCCAAATATACTGTAAGCTGTGGAAAGAGACAGGGTTGTAACTACAACTTGTGGAAACTAAAAAACTGTGATATATAAAAATCTTACCTTGCAATTCGGACTGGACTTCTTGAATACCCTTTAGAATAAAAGAAATGAGCGCGTGATTAATCACAGTCATTATCAAAGCAAAGCTGATCGATTGTTGCAAGGTGAGAACATTTTAAAATGAAGCTAATGCCAAGATTAAACAAATGGTGGAGAGCAGCAAATTGCATGCTGGAGAACTAATTTGCTTGCAAAGCCTATTATTATTACATTCATGCTGACAACATTAATAATGCTAAGTTTAATTAAATAAGCAACAAGAGCAGTATGACGATGTGGGTTAGCTGCCAAGCTGTTGTTAGCTGCCAAGCTATGCGACATGAATGCTAAAGGATGAACGGACTTCTAAAAAAGCCTTTGGAAACGTCTAATACACATTTCTAACAAAATGATACAGACAAAACATTTTTCATATAACAAACGTGCTGCTTCTCCAACACGCTCAGTCTGGTTCTCCATCCACGTCCATTACAATCCAGCTAGTATTAGCTTTCCGACTGTTCGCTTTATAATTTCAACAATAATGATACCAAACAAAATTAATTAGAAGTGTTAAGCTTTAAAAACAAATACTCACCGGGTGCCTGCCTTGTCTCCCATAATGAGGGAGAATTTGGCCGTGGGAATTTGTGGGGGGAAACGGCTACTGCACAGAGTGTAAACAGCAGCAGCTCCTGTTGGTGTTCACTGGTGGCTGGCGGTGGGCGGAGCTACGGTTGGGTCACGCGGCAGCACTACTACAACAAACCAAATAAATGCATTATTTTATTTTATTTACTTTTAATATATATTTAATAACACTGAATAATCGCATCTATTTATTTTGTATTTATTATATGAAGTGTTTTATCCGTGTATTAATTACATTATACTATTAATTATATTTACTATGCACTAATTAGTATAATACAATATAATAATAGTATCTACTATATATTATACAAGTCACACAATAACACAGTAAAAAAATAACCGTAACAAAAAAGACAAAGGGGAAAAATAAAAGGAAATAAGAGGGCATTACACAAATTTATATATAAAAAATTACATATTAAATACAGTAAAGAGTGTGTAGGCTGTGTAAACTGTACATGTTTACAGGGTTTTTTTGTTAAGTGAGAGTGAAATTGTAGGTAAATAGTGTTTTATCTCTTGAAATAACACTACAAATGCTACAAATATAGGTTTACAGTTCGAAAATCTACTTAGAAAGATAATTATGTTTAAAATAAAGCAGGCATTTGAATCCTATGAATCCCCATACCCCCATCTAAAAATTACTATGGAAGTCAATGGCAACCACCAACTATTTGATTACCAGCAATCTTCAAAATATTTTATTTTATGTTCAACATAAGAAAGCAACTCAAGTCAGGAACGAAATGAGGGTGAGACAATTCTTTTCTTTTTTTGGTGAACTAACCCTTTCAGTATTAAAAGCATTTCCAGGTATCTGTACTTTACTGGAGTAGTTTATTTTAAGTAACTTTTACTTTTACTTTTACTTAACTACATTCCAAAGCATAAGATTGTACTTTTTACTTAGCTCCACTTCATCGTTACTCCTTATCACGTGCTCCGACACGCAGAAGCGGTGTCTGAATCAAGAACGAACTTCTTCCGTTAACCTTCTAAATCGGTTCGCAAATCGCACCAAACGATCCATTCGCGAATTAGAATGATCCAATTGCAGCTGTTCTCAAGTCGACAACTCACTGATTGAAATGAACCGTTTAGTGCGAGTCTCCAGTGAACTGAATTCACAAGTAAGAACCGGGAGATCTTGTGAGCGCGCGCGCGACTGATGCTGCCAAAACGTGCCAAAAGTAAGTTACTAATGTTTCTATGTTTTAGGTAACGTTAAAATAAAAAATAAACCCGAACCATTAAAATAACCTAGATTAAATAAAATAACTCATGCACGATCAAATTCCCCGCTGCCATAATGTAATTTATTATATTAAAATGGTACGCATTTAGCCCTATGTTACCTTTTACAGTAACGTTATTTGTTTTTATATTGTTTGGATTCATTAGCCGAGTAGACGGATATGAATGTTTATACATAACCATACTGAAAATAAGTAAATGTTGCTAGCTGATGCTAACTGTCTAGCTAAAAGGCTTGCTGGTGCTAAGTTGATGTTTTTCTTTCTTTTTTTTTTTTTTATAAAATCTAAATATTTTTATTTAACCACCTAGATAGATTACATCTGGGGGGAAATTAAGGGATGATGTTCAGAACATGGTAACTGGAGTTACCTTAATTATCAAATTCTTATGGTAACCATTATATAGTGTATAGGAAAATCCCAGGTAACTTTTGAGCAGTAGGATTATAAAAAATATGTGCTAATATAAAATTAAGTAGGCTATACAAAATTGGAAAATAAATCTATAATTACTTTTTTTTTTACTTAAGTACATAAAAAATAGAGTACTTTTGTACTTTTACTTGAGTAAAATTTAAAAAGGAGTAACGTACTTTTACTGAAGTAATATTTTATTAAACGTATCTGTACTTTTACTCAAGTACTTGATTTGTGTACTTCGTCCACTCTTATAACTGCTTGCCTGCATTTACATGAAGTTTAACAGAAGATATGACAAAAAAACAAATCATTATTTATGCATATTTGATATTTATACAACACTGGGCTTATTTTATTTTAAATAAAGGAACACTATTTGACAGGCATACAGGACAATACAGCATACAGCACACAATATTGTTATATATCCAAAAAATCTCTAGACTCAGTCTCTGTCAAAGAGAGAGGAAAGAAAAATGAAAGGAGCAAAACTGCAAAACTTCCCAACAAAATGTAAAAAATAAATAGATAAAAAATCTTGTGGCTGGAAGAGGCACAGAGCAGTTTGTTTACTGTTCTTTCCATCTGGTTAGGTCAGATCCGTATGGTGTAGGAGTCAGACTGAGTGACATATCGAACACAACGTTGTGACAGTCCTGTCTGAGCTGGGGAGAGCCGGAGGAAGCGGATCTGAAGGCAGGTTTGTTTGGGCAGTTCGAATGACATACTGACAGGGCCGACCTCCAGCAAAGAGGCGGAGCTTAGACCAGGAACATCCACCTGTGGGATCAGATTATACATCATCAATGACTGATGACAATTTGTGTCAAGCAGATGACCATATATTAACATCACCTTGAACAGTGCTGACAACTGCGCTCCTCCTGGGAAACGTAGGATCTCCCAGAGCAGGCTGCAGTTCAGCGGTCTGCTCAGGACTACTGAGCTCCTCAGACATACTGTACAGAACAGAGGGATGCAGGGGTTATAGATGGTCCATAAGACTAAATATCTCTAATATTCATGCTGTTGCATAAAGTCTGACCTCACGGAGCCTTTTGGAACAGGAACAGTGATGGAAACATTAAGAACCGTACTGCCGGAAAAAATAAGAACAATAGTTGTGATGTAACGATGCACTCATATTGACACATTTTTTGATTATGTCATTTTTTGTTAGTAGTCAATTAATGGGGAGATAATCGAAATCGAATCGGTCTGAAAAAATGAATTGTTAGATTAATCGATGCATCGAAAAAATAATTGCTAGATTAATCGTTTAATATTTTTTTTATCCCAGCCCTATCAGTGTTGCATACTCAACCTTTCAGCTGGGACTTTCCAATAATGAGCTCTTCATTCAGTCTTATCCGCATCTCTACAGGATGAGCAAAAGAATATACAACCATAAAATATATGCATATACAGTCTGTGTTAATTTGGGATGCTAGATGAAGCCAACATAACATTTTATTCTGATCTCTCCGTGAATATCAGATTTCATTAAAACTCCCTTAAAAGTAGAATAACATGTAAATGAATAGCAATTAGCAGTTTTATTTCAAAACATGATTCACCTTGGAGCTAATAACCACAGACAGTCTTTCTATCACATCCACAAAAATCTCATTCTTTCCACCCTGCAACCAGAGAGAAAAAAACAATAATTCATACATGACATGTAACACTGAATAATCCTAGTAAACCCACCTGCTCTCCTCGACTGGACACTATAGGACGACTGCCTGCAATTGTAAAGGGCTACTCTGCTGTGTCTTTAGTTTAAATTGAAATGTTTAAACTTATCATTAAGATTTAAAATGAGTTATACAGTTAATCTGGTTGATTCTCAATCAGGGGGCCAGGACTCAATAGGGGGTCTCAGCACACTTCCAAGGGGGCCGCAAAATGGCTTAAAATGATTTAATATAAGACAAAACCAGATTTACAATTGTTGTAAGCTACAACAGCAATTTGCTGATTTGATGTGATTTTATAGTTCTCATTTGAATATGTTAACAACTATACCTTTGAATTAAAAACAAGATTTCTTATTGATATACATGACAGATTTTTTTAATTATTTTAATTATTTTATTATTATTTTTTTTAAATATCGCCACTAACAGTTTTTAAATAAAAGTAGGTAAATAGAAAGTTTGAAAATTATCAGCTTTGTCATCATAGCTAAATTATCATAAATATCTCAGGAGACTTTCAAATATTTAAATATTCAAATATCTTTGAAATGGTAAGCCTTGGAGTCAAAAAGTTTGAGTACTGCTGCTTTAAAGTAAAATCAACTATTATAATGCAGACCACAGCTTTCTATTTGTCAAACTAAAAACAATATACATAGAAATAAACCATGTGGAGACTGTAAACAGCCGTGTGGTCTATAACTCCTCCCCGCTGCTCTGTATCTTGCTCTCTCATTGGCTATCGGTCATCGCCGATGTATTTTTCAGTCTGAACACTTTTCACACAGCAGGATTTTGAATCGGCGACAGGCCCAGATATTTAGCATGACAAATATCTTACGGGCATCGGCGACTCATCGACGATTCTCTCAGATTGCGTCTTTGCTCATTCACACTGCGTGATTGTCATTCGCGTGAACGAGCACCGATTTGCCTGTGATTTCGGGCATTTGTCTGCGATTTCTCAAAACCTGTCAGCGAGCCAAAAACTCGGCTAAAATTGTGCAGTCTGAACTGAAGACATTATGCACACTAATAGCAAATAAATTTAAAGTACGATTTTAAAAACTTCACATTTCATTATAATAACTATGTTCCTTCCTAGTTTTGTCTTATCAGTAAATTAATGTTTTGTTACATTAATGTTTATTGCATTATATTAGTGTTTACTTGTATAACCATGATGGTGTTTTATTCGTGTGTATGACACCTTCTATTTATATCAGCATGTGGAAAAAGCTATTTCTGACTAATTCTAGTTCCTGGTATGGGTTTTTGTGTACCATCTGTGTTGTTAAGTGGTTGTAGCCTATTATAAATTTAAAAAACAAATTTTAGTGTTTAGTATTAACACTAGATTTTATTACTGTAAGAGTAACTTTAATTAGTAAAACTTTGTTCATACTGTAGAGGTCTGGCAACCATAGCTGTGTGTGTGTGTGTGTGTGTGTGTGTGTGTGTGTGTGTTTGAGAGAGAGAGAGAGAGAGAGAGAGAGAGAGAGAGAGAGAGAGAGTTTTCACAATAGGGTGTAGTTATGACGGTATCATTTTTCATGATTTATTGCGAAGATGAGAGTGTACAGAGGCTGAATGGGACCTGTGCAGTAACTCCTTAATGTTTAGTGCTTCTGTTATTTACCTTCTGTTTTCCTACATATCTCAGATTCCAGCTCTGCTCCATCACACCTGTTTAACCAACTGCTCACTCCACCTAAAAGTATTCTGATCCTTCCGCCTTCATGCCACCACATGTGCAACATAATATGCAAAAAAAAAAAAAAAAAAATGAATTGTCTCATATAGCCACTGTCTTTAATTAACTTTTTTTTGTTTGCTTTGAATGTTTAAATCAAAACAAAAGTTCAGAAGATTTGGTCCAAGAGGTATGTTTTGTGCTCGAGTCCAAAATTAGAGCTCCAGCTGTTTCTAAAGGAGTAAAGGTTTAATTTTGTGTGGCGCCTCTAAAGACAGGGGTGCTTATGCTATCATCTCCTGAACACACACATCTGAGCAATTTTTCAAACCAGACAGCGGAGATGTTGAAATTATGTAGAGCTGAAGCAATGACTTCTCGACCCTGTACCAAAAACATGCCTGAGGGATCAGATTTACAACATGTCACATACATAATAGATCCCTTAATGGTGTGATTTATGCCATAAGATCAATCAAATGAAAGTTGTAAAAGTTCTGACTAGTTTTCATAATAGCCTACTTGTAAAATCTATGTAGGTCACTGAGACAAAATAATGAAAAATGCTAGTCAGTCCTTAGGGAACACATTAATAATGCATAAGTGTACGTATACATTTTGCAAGTTTTTAAACTCAAGATTTTCAGACAAGGCCCACAAAATAGGTGACGTTGTTTTGAGTAATTAAAAAATGTCTGTAAAAATGAATGGGAGTACAAGGAGGAGGAGGGAGCGTCTTGATCTTCACAACCAATCAAATGTAAGCATGCAGTTGCTAGCACTGAGTCCAGTATTTAAATGTTTTACCATTCTCCTGTCTGAAGAGAGACCAAAGATGAGACAGAAGGTGAGTGATTTTGACTTTCAGTTCTCAAAGTTAATATATCTCAGAATTTTGTTAAACATTTAATGTTAAAATATTAGATATTTGACACTTCTTGTTGTGTCTTTTTATATATATATATATATATAGAGAGAGAGAGAGAGAGAGAGAGAGAGCGAGAGAAACTTAATTATATATTACTTATATATAAAGACCTTCATTCACATGCAGTTGTTGCCATTAATATATCAGTACCTCATATGTACTTAATGTTTTTTATATCAACATTGATGACTAATACATTTAAATTAATGGACTAAAACAAATCAGACTAATCAATGTTGCATGAGCTCTGTGTCAAATATTTTTAAGGTAAAATATTAGGATGTAGTATGTAGTACATTAGGATGTTAATGTAGTACAAACACAAATCTTTTTTCAGGTGACGTCTGTGCTGTGCATTTATGGGGCTCTGCACTGCTTGGTAGTTCTACCAGGTATGATTATTTACATTCAGAACTTTTTCAACATGAAATCAATATTCAGCTGAATATTTCTTTGCTGTTTTCATTTTTTGTTTGCAGTGTCGCAGGCCACATCCCTAGCAAAAGTTTCCAAAGACAAAGGTAAGATTGAAATATTTCAAAAGCAATAATGCATGACAAAACCTTTAGTTCCTTTATTTTTGCCAGTGCAACACCATACACATATTTGTCTTTTAGACTTTTCCATCAAAAATGCAAATTTACTTATGCTTTACTACTAATTTCTCTCGCAGCATCTAATCCAGCTGTCAGCATTGACTCTGAACAGGCCCATGATTTTCTGGCACATGCACGCCCAAGGAGAACAGCTAACCCCAACTGGTATCACAAAAATCCAGACTTTCAGTCCTACTATCGTTATTACAGCAGTATTGGGCACATTGAAGGGGTAAGAAAAACAATATATGTTTTATTTTTGTTTTTTGTTTTCAATCCTTTTATTGATAAAACTTTTTTTTCCACCAGTAAACAGCATAAATGTAGCTGTTTTTGAACAAATTAATAATAAATATTATGTAATGAATTGGTCTAAGTCTAATCAATAAATGCTAACATTGTTTTAAGTTGATTTTTTAAGTTAATGAAGGAAAAGTTCACCCAAAATTCTTTTTTTTGCGATCATTTACTCATCCTCAAAGTAAGACATTGGTTAAAGACAGGGTAGGTGATTTGGGTAAAAAAAATTGTTTTGTTATGCCGGTTAAAAGTCTTGTCACATCCCAATAGCAATCACTATGTTCGGTGGCCTAAATGTATTTAAAAGTATTTACATACACATAACATGTTTGTCCAATCACATCTCTCGGTCCTACATGCCTGTCAATATATGTATTTGCATACCTGCATGCACCCTGTTTGTGCAGATATGATACATCATCATTGCGTCCCATGACGTTTCTGCAGACTGAGCGAGAATGGAAGGTGTAATTATTGCAATATTTTGCGCTTTGTGTTGTGATGTTTCCTCACCGGTAAATGAGACATGAGGTTATCTGATAGAGTTGGATTCAACCCTTGCCGTTTCTCTTCGTGTTGCTGTTTAGCCTCTGCTCTGCCTGTGCTCGTTCATGTGTTTTTGGAGGAGGCATGGCTTTAGAGAGTTAGCAAGAGCTAACTTGCTATTGCTATCCTCTCCAAAATCACCTACCCTAGTTTTAATCTTCGAAACACAAATTAAGATTTTCAAATGAAATCTGGGATATTTTAATTCCTCCATTGAAAGTCCAGGTAATCCAAAATGGTCATAAAGACATCTTAAAATGAATCCATATCAATTGAATGGCAAACCAGTATGGTTTAAAAGGCAAAATTTAATCTGCTGATCAATATAAAGCGATGCTATCGCTTCATGAGGCTTGGATTAAACCGCTCAATTTATGTGGATTTGTTCGACAACACCTTTATTGGATCTTTTGAATTTTTAAAGATTAAATAAATATTATGGGTTTGGAGCAACATAAGGGTGAGTGATAAATTATGACAGAATTTTCATTTTTTGGGTGTATCGTCCCTTAAAGTTATTTATTCGGCCAGCAATATACTGTAAAAATAAAATAAAGTGTTTTTTTTTTTTTTTATAAAATGCACAAAGAGCTGTTTTATCTCTGGTTCAACTATCTCTGTTTCTCTTCTAGCTCTATGAGATAGACAGAATTCGAATGCTTTACCAGCAGATGCGGCATCTGGAGCTCACGTATGGCCCTGATGCATCCAAATTCCAGAATGCACTCGGTCTTCAACTAAAATCGACACCTCCACCCACAACCCAGCCTCCACCTCCTACTTTACCACCTGTCTCCAAGATGGAAGTTATGCACCTGTGTAATTTAAAAGACCCCCAATGCAAGCCACATATCGTTTACCTGCCCACTGGTGGCGTACCTGTACTTTGTGATCCACGTTACCACCCAAACTGTAAACTAAGCTCTGTCCAGGAGTCTCCCCCTGTAACTGCCTCAGAGCCAGTGACGTCTGCTCCTCCACCACCTCCACAAAAATCTACTCTTCCACCACCCCCTCCTTCAATGATCATGAAAGAAATGGAGTATGACTGTGATCCTTACTGGGACCCTGACTGCCTAATAGACAATCCTCCCAGGCCAGTTACGATACTCAAACCATCACCAGCATTTGCTGCTGAGAAGGTGAAAAAGGAAACGGGGAACAAAGTAACCCTAGACGCTCCGGTTCCAACATATGACCCATATGACTTCAATCAAGATCTATATGATCCCTTCCGCCATGCAGCTCCGGCTCCCTGATTTAAAATTAAGTCAAATCAGTCAAAAAATATTAATCTTAATAATTTACCCCTACATTGATGGTTTCTTATCTAATTGATGTAAAAAATAAATTATAAGATAAAGTTCATATTTTACATTAAATACATTAAACCATGGCCTTGTGTATAATATGTAGCTAGATATGTATTTAAACAAATATTGAGGCCAGAATAAAGAATATGGACATATGAAAACTACTTTTGTTTGTTTATATGATTCATCTTTTGGTTTCATATGTATTTCAGCTTAGATGAAAGTATGTGAGCACACTGACCCCTTCAGGTCATAGAAAGAAAACGTTTTTTGAAAAGCAAAATATTTTTCCCGTCAATACAAGAGGCTAATCTTTTTTGTTCAGTTATGGTTAATTACGTGGAGCAATGACCAGAACAAAAAATACGTTTTCTAGCTGGCTTCATAGGGTAGCGTGGCCGAGCGGTCTAAGGCGCTGGATTTAGGCTCCAGTCTCTCTGGAGGCGTGGGTTCGAATCCCACCGCTGCCATTAATATTTTCAAATTGTTCCTAAATTAGGAAACATTTTTTCTCCTGGATTTATCAGTTAGCCCAGATTTCTACTTTGCAGCTGTCTTTAAAATTGTCTTTAGACATATGAATTCCAACTTGTAACTTGCAGCTGGTCATCCTTTTCACACACACACAGAGAAAAAAGGTTTATTGAGCTCTCTTTCTATTGTCTTATCATTTAAACTTATACAAGAAACAACACGATTTACGAATTTCAAAAGGCACCGCTGGGATTCGAACCCAGGATCTCCTGTTTACTAGACAGGCGCTTTAACCAACTAAGCCACGGCGCCGGCGAGCACTCTGTAATATATAAAATTTATGATCACCTGGGTAATGCTCCTCATTATTAAATTAGAAAAGCCTACAAACACAACAAGGTTATGGGAAGACCATTAGCATTTTTGAGAGATCGTCCATCCTTTATACATTTTGTGGCAGTAGGACAAAAACCTTGAATACAACAGATAGCTGGAAGACATTTTAACCCACTGCACTTCAAATTACCTGTCAAAATTTACATGAAGCAAAAACGACAACGAGAACTCACGTGGGTTAACAATGCTAATTTCATTGGTACAATCAGTTTTAATCATAGTCTCGCATGTTTCTATTTTTTAACATATTTCTAAAGTATCAGACAGGATTCGTTAGGATGTTGCATTTCCTAAGCGAACACGGAAAATAATCACGTATTCATCAAATCCAATCATCATGTTCTGAAACCTTATTTCTAAGGTAACAGGTAAGGATATACCTCACTGACGTGCCATTGAATCGGTCTCGGAGAGACTTTGTAAATCGCGCGTGTATTTTCAATGACGGTAGTGATTCTAACTTATTTAAATAATTTGAAGTATAAATCACGTGTTCGGTTATAGATTTAAAGACTTGTACAAGGTAAGCTTTTTAAAGTTTTTTTTTTGTTTTTATTTTGAATTCGATTTCTTTTAGCTCTCATATTAACATGTTGGTGCTTCCTGCGATTCCATTGGTGGATTTTGAAAGCGATTGCCTTTTCTCAATTTATTCGCCTTTAGTTTCGTTTAACCATACATTTAATATATACATACATCCCGTTTCTGGTTTTTATCAAAAGTATTTTATTAAAAAGAATTAAAACGTTTATTTATTAAAAAAGTCCGGCTGATATGAGTCAGGAGGCGGGGTCATTGAAGTTGCACACAGGCGGAAGCTGAGTAAATCTCTCTTACTAGCAAAAATTTTAATGACGTATATTCATATTGAATTGTTAACAATGAAAGTTTAATTCCATTTAGACAAATGTAAAAATACTGTATTGCAAAAACTCATATGAAGACAGATCAGTACATATTAACATAAAATGTGTGATTAATAAAACTTCAGTAGATTAATAAATAATACAATAAAATACCGTTTTTTATAGATGATATACAAACATAAATATAGACATAATGGCCCGAATTTATACGTGAAAAAATACGAGCTACACAACCCAACTTTTTCTGATTCCTAGCAAAACGATGGAGTTCAACGGTAGCGTGGCCGAGCGGTCTAAGGCGCTGGATTAAGGCTCCAGTCTCTTCGGGGGCGTGGGTTCGAATCCCACCGCTGCCAATAGCTTTTTCCCTAAGTACAGTTGCCTTTTGATGTTTTTAGGCTATATCTCAGGGTTCCTCAAATCTGGCCAACGAGATCCACATTCCTGCAGAGTTTAGCTCTAACGGTAATCAAACACACCTGAGAATGCTAATCAATGTCTTCAGGATCGTTAGAAAATCACAGGTAACGTTAGGTGAGTTTGATTAAGGTTGGAGTTAAACTATGCAGCGAATTGGCCCTCCAGGGCAAGATAAACGCAATATTTACATATATCTACTAATTTAAGTGCTTAAAGTATTGTGAAATAATATTGGCGGCACCTCTGGTATCAGGATGCATCACAATACTAAAAATAAACTCATCCAGAAATCTAAAAGTTTCCATGTTTTCCAGTAAGGCAACTAGCAAGTGAGCATACACCGACTGGGAAGCACAGTAGCTGTGTCCAAATTCAGGGTCTGCATCCTCCTTAGGATCCTTCCTACCCGGTTGAAGGAGGATGGGTCCTCCGACGACCGCAAAAACCGGAAGTCGGTGTTTGTGAATTTGGACAGCCTACCCTTCTTTCAGTTCCCTCCCTTAACCGTTGCTCATATCCTGTCGCCTAGCAACCGTGACAGCGCCAAGCAAGACGCCGGTGAAGAGCTCATCGTTCTCTCCCTGGAGCTTTATAAACACTTCTGTCTGCTCTTTCGTCCTTAGAAGCGTTAAAACAGCTTCAATCACTAACAAATAAGCTGTGTGTAAGGGGATATTCACACAGGCAGTAAGGAAGAAGCTAGTTTACAAAAGTAAACGTTTTTTTTTTTTTTACATATACACGTACACATGTAAAAAAAATGCTTAACGCTAAAACAAAATGCCTAACTAGAAAACCACTGAAAATATATCTTTTTGAAAAGCCAGTTTTTAAAAAAACATCGAAAATAATACTCCTCCCCCACTCCGCTAGCGCTCGCTTCGTCCTGCCGAAAAGAATTATGGGATAGGTAGGACGCGAAAGGATCCATCACACCCATCCTTCGAATTCGGGGAAAAGGAGGAGGCATTTGTGGGCCGCATTTGAAGGATCCTACGAATTTGGACAGCCTTCGTCGCGGCGCTGTGACGTAACATCCTTCAAATGCGTCCTCCGAAGGATGTAGACCCTGAATTTGGACACAGCATCATCCCTTCATAGACCGCCATTTTGTTTTTTCAGCAATCCTTACTCATAAATAAATTAACCACAAGCCGTGTTGCGCTAATACAACCCATATACACATCCCACGACCTCTTACATATACTGCTGAAAGTGTTCCGAACGGATAGCCTAAATGTGCCCTTGTCCCGTCTCGTCATACTGTCAACAAGCACAGCATCCATCCTCCATCTCCTGTCCCTCACGGTCAACGACACCTGCAGCTTCCCGGATGACGAGTGACGTCAACGAGCCATCTTTGTTCGCCTAATCCGAGCATCTATTTTCTATGTGTACATAGTGACAGAAGAGAGTAGCGGTAGAGCGCCCTTATTATAAAGAAAATAACAGCGAGGCGCGGCACACCGCTGCAAATACATAAATACAAACCCTCAAAGAAACAGAACAAAAAACAAGGAATAATACCGCTTTACTAGAATAACCTGGAGAGTGCATTATTTATCCCGGAGACGGGGAGAAACGCCTGAAGCAGCGCGTCCATCCACACACGTCTTCTAGACGCACAGAAACCCCGGTTCACAATGTGAGTAGCTACGATTTCATTTCAATTAAGGTTTTTAATCTGGTTTTGAGTGTGGTTTTATTTGCTCCGTTATTATTATTATGCTGTCACTTGTTAATATAACGTTGTATATAAATATTAATATGTATGCACAAAATAATCAGGTTTCCATATTATGGTAGGTTTATATTTTATTGTATACAACGTTACGCATAATTCCACATCTGTTGCGTATCTCACGAGACCCAGTGGATTCTGACGAGCGCACTTGCTGTATTATATAGTCTATAAATTGGCAAAAATGTTTTTTTCCATTTCAGATGACGCCGTACTAGATTTGCATCTATACAGTAAACGGCTGTCAAGAAACTAAAATATTTATAATGTAGAGGTTTTTCGCGTTATTCTGCTGTTTGGAGCGAGCGACAGCGATATAATCACGCCTTGACACCGGACTGGACTGGTTTGGTTCGGTCGCGCGCTTTTAGAATGAAAATAATAAGTGAATCGACATCACGTATTGCAGTTAATATATCTGTCCACCCAAAATCTCTGTCTTGATGATTATTTCGACGTTGATGTCAAAAGCCCACTGGGATGTGTCCCAAATAGCCCAAGGCCCACTGTATTTCAAACCTGGCTTGATATCAGTTTTAACAAATTACATTTAAGTAATGATAATAAGAATAAATATACCTCATATTTTATATAAAAAAATACACTGTAAGCTAGAGGCGTGATATTCCACGGGGGTAGGTGAACTGAGGGTCATATGTTCGGAACGATGCAGTTTTTTACGTTTTCGAATTATATTATTCTCAAACCCATTCAACGTGTTTCTATGGAAGCAGGCCTCGATATTCATTGATATTTGGTTAGACTGAAGCCAAATGGCTGGCACAAAGGGTGCAGGTGTTCCTCTGTAGGAGAGATGGCCTTGTACTCTAGGATTCTCTAGACATGCTGGTCTAACTGGTTTAAATAATCCAGTCTCTAAATGGCGCTTAATAATAATTCAGTAATATGTTCATATTACCAATCACAAGAATACCCTTAAAAATGACTTTGGTATTACCTCCCCTCTACTGTTATCACTTGGTGTGGAATTTGATATTTTGATATGACCATGCATACTGTTTTTATACGGTTCTACCTTTTGCTTTCAGTACATAAAAATAGATAAATTAGTATCACTTAGTAACATCTGGTCCAGCTATTTGAGAAAATGTAAGTTGATTGTGACGCAACAATGACAGGGACTCCTGACACATGAAGGCCTTGTGTGGGGGTGGGGATGTTGTCCCTATCATTCATATGACCCTTCCTTTACCAATCCTGTGTAAAGGACAGTACAGGAACAACATATTAATGTAAAATACAGTAAATGTACAATGCTGTTTCATTCGTTTATTTGGAATTTGTCAATGAGCATAAAGAAAATTAGCCTTGCATAACCAGGCTGTAAGAGCACTGGACAAATGTTTGGTTTGTCATTTGATCAAATTCATTTTTATGAAATTATACACATTATGCTTTAAATGCGAATTTTGTTGCGTCAGCAAAAGGTAATTTAGCATTGAATCGTGCTCACAGACTATTTCCTCTGTAAGCCTGTGTCTGCTTCTTATGCTTCCATGATTTATAGATATATAAACACTTCACTTACTTAACACTGAATACAAATACATTTCAATTTACAAAAAACGATCTTTTCTGTTTATAGTTTAGTTTATTATAGTCAAATTGTAGGCCAAGAATTATGAATAGTTTAAATGTATTTTAGACATGAAAGTAAAAACCTTGAGTTGCAAGAATGTTACTGTTATGTTCTGATTGTAAGAACCATTAAACTGACACACATCAGTAAAAGTGAAGTGCTATAACATCGTTTTCATGTCAGTGAAGGTGAGAGGAGCCAAGACGTAATGTCTTAATATAGGTTGTTATTGTAAATCCGAAGAAGCGGAAGCAATTGAGAATGACAAAAAATATTGTGAGCTTTACTCCCGGCTCATTTACTCCTGTCATACATGAAAAAAAAAAAAAAAAAGATCCCAGTAAGAAAAAGTCTTAGGGGACTAAACAGGGATTATATCCAGGGATCCTTCAGAGGTGACCTTTATACAGATTTTTGTCTTCCTCTGGTGGCTGAGATTGGCATTAGCAAGGAGACTTTTTCAGAAATCCCTGTTCAGCTACTTATGAGTTCTGTCAGTTACAGTAATACACGCTGAATTTTGTTACACACCAGTCTTTACAGAAGAAAAAACTAGTGAGGAGCTGCAGTACTTTTAACTAATCAGTTTCTTTTCATGCAACAGAGATGGCACTAGCAACATGTGATTGTATGTAACCTTGCTGGTATGATGAATATGACACATCAAGTCGATATTTATTGTGACTAATTTAGAAATGAATCTGAATTGCAATTAAATTTGGAAAACAAATACTGTTCTTATAAGAAATGCAAGCAAAACCACTATTTTTAGTAATTTAGGATAATACTAATAAATATTCTTCATATTCCTAATAAGTAGATCCTCTAAATCATTGTACTAATAATACACCCCTGCTGGTGTGCAGGTCTGCCCCAGGCCCAGCAGGTGCCCCCGCCCCAGAAGGAGGTAGCCAGGGTCCCCCTAACCTCACCAGCAACCGTCGCTTACAGCAGACACAGGCTCAGGTGGATGAGGTGAGTGAACCCCATCTCTTTCTTCTTTAATATACAAGTGCATTTTCAGAACATATATATATATATAGGGATGACACAGTTTACTAAGAGTCACCTTCATCGTTTCCCAGGTGGTGGACATTATGCGTGTGAACGTAGACAAGGTTCTGGAGAGGGACCAGAAGCTGTCAGAGCTGGATGATCGGGCTGATGCCCTGCAGGCTGGAGCCTCACAATTCGAGACCAGCGCTGCCAAGCTCAAGAATAAATACTGGTGGAAGAATGCCAAGGTAAACAACACATAAAGTGCCTCGAGTAAGGCTGAAAAAGGCAATTGACTTTCAGAACAACACATCTAAATCAAGCAAATAGCTAACAATAAACCTCAAATCAGAACACCTCTTTGAAATGAAAGTCGTTTATCATTCTAACATATTTAGCTTTCAGTATAAGTACGCTGTGTTATTTCAGTACCTCAAAACAAAAAGTAATCAAATGTTTGAATGTTGCGTCTTTATAGTCAACTCTTTACTGCTTTTCAACCTATTCTCCTTCTTTTTACCTCTTTTCTTTAGATGATGATTATCCTGGGGGTGATATGCGTGATTGTCCTCATTATAATCATTGGTAAGTTATGAGTTATAAGGTATTCCATAGTAATTCCATAGATTTAATTTTTAAAGGGGTACATGCCAATGGCAAGATAAAACTTAACTTTCTATGCAATGGAAACAGGGTGACCATACGGGCCATTTATACAGGACTCACCCTTGCCAGGATTTCTATATGGCCTAAAATATCCAGGTTTTGACTGTTTGCACTGTGCAGATTGATTGTTGTATGCCATTATTTCACAAGAGCTATAGAGAGCAGAGTAGACAGCTCTTTGTTGTTTTTAAATCGCTCTTGTGGTACTTTGGTGTCATACAATGATCGGTGTGCAACTTTAAGTGGAACGAACAAACAAACACATGCAGATATGTGTACCGCCTTGGTCGTTAAGATCTGAGTGCAGGTAGCATGAAGAAACAGTATGCATTGTTTATTTGCATATACCACTGACATTGTAAAAATAGAAAGCTGGCTGAAAATCTGCGAACTTGTCCTTTAAGCACTCTTTACAGTCAACTTGGTATTTGTGTTTATTTTCACAAACAGGTAAAATATTCTGAGCGAAAATTGTGTTTTGAATATAGAATATACCTTTAAAACTAAAACCGCCTTTCCACTATCTCTGACATTTTCATACGATTGTCACATTTTGCCTTCGTAGCAGTCACATGGAATGTCTTATTCGCCATTATGAAATGAATAAATAAATCACATGCGAAAATTCAGCATAAGACCAAACTCCACTCCACTACTCTCCATTAGAAATGAATGACTTCTGGTCTGTATTTTGTCAGTGATAGTGAAAAGGTGGCTTATAGAATTATATTTCTTCTTACATACTGTTTCTCAGGTGTTGACGATAAATCTGATCTGCTTCTCTTCACAGTGTACTTCAGCACCTAAAGTGCGATGTTCCTACCCCACTCTGAGCTCATGAACGCCCAATCCTAAGCCACAGTAAAATCCCTCCCAAAAAAGATGAGAAAAACGACTTCTCACAACAATCAATTTATTTGCCCCTTCCTGAGCCCCACTGCCTCGCACCTGGGCCCCTGTCACTCGTTCGTCCTGTCCGTGAGTGTGTGGCCATGTCTCTTCTGTAAATACCTCCGGCTTTTCTGAAATACTGTTCATACTCCAAACTCCTGATTACTTGTGACAACCGATAAAAAAAAAAGAGAAATCACAGCCCTTAGAATGCGATTATACAGTATATATTCCAAATGTTCTTTGTAGAGTTTTATTCTGATATAATGGTTTTTGTAGTTTGTGTGTGAGTGTGCATTTGTATATTTTTTAAGTTTTGTAAAACTTATTTTGCTTCAGGTTTAAACTACTGCCTCTTAATCTGGGTGTTTGTATCTTGCACGCTCTGTTTCACTCTTTCTTGCTCACTGAGTATCTGGTGTATTTTTGCACAAGCGATCGACTCCCTTAACTGAGGTACTGAATCAATATCCCCAGTTTGTTCTTTGTCACATGCACCCTATCTCAGACCTACACATTGCCCGCTCAACCCCCTTTCTCCTTCTTTCTCTTTCTTTCTTTTTCTCACCAATAGTACTTACTTTCTTAGTGAACTGCCACAACAGACCAATGACTGTAGATGTTTATCTTAATTTAATGTCTTCAGTGTCTTATCTCTTAAACATTCCTTAATAGCGGTGTCGAATTATGCTGTCTATCAAACATAGTAAGCGTATTTATCTTAAAGGATTCCAAAACAGGTCTTAAACTACCTTGAGTAACTGTAACGCAGTCAAACTAGGTTTTGACAGGGATGTCGAAGCTAATAATCGCACAGGGGTCGATTGCGCAGTACATGGAAAGATTTCAGAGTGTTAGTGCTTTTCGAATGGCTCAGGATCAGAATTCCCCGATTCATTCTCCTGGTAAAGATTTCGAAGCCCAGAGAGATTCAAGGCTAGAGACCGAACAAAAATTGGAAGTAGTATCATGCACAGAAAGCTTGTTTTCGAAGGCGCCTTTTAACTGGTTAGACTGCAGGTGCGAATGAGAGCGAACCACGCGCTGTGTTACTCCCTCACAGCAGAACTACTGCCAAACTGATTCATTCGTCTGAAAGCACACAGGTTGATATTAATACTTCAACATGAGGTAGGCCTAGTTTCCACAGCTGTGGTTCTCTCTTAAATCTAGATACTGCCTTTAATTTAGTCTTTCTTTTGATTTTAGGTATAGATTGTATTATAATTTTGTGTGTGAAGCAGGCAGGAAAGGGACTACTTAGTTTCAGGACTTGGCTTTGCTGCCATGTGCTCAGCGAGCACCTTTGTGTCCCTCACTATTCTCCACCTCTCTGCGTGCCTGTTTGTCAAGTTCAGCTGTAGTTTACACACTGCCAAGCACCTGAGGGGACTTTTTTTTTCTTGTTTTTTCTTCCTGGTTTGCTTCCGTGAATATATATTTATACATATGCCTCCATCAGCATCACTTTTCAGTCTCATCCGTCCAATCTGCCAACAAGAAGCGAGCCAGGCGTGAAGTGTGCATCTGCACGTGAACACCACCACCCTTCCCATTCATGTTTCTAAGTTAGCGTCATTAGCATTTCTTCTTTCACACATGATTCGGTTTAGCTGCTAGTTGCAGTCTGTGTGAGTATTTCGGCTCCATCGTAATTTTTTAGGCTGCTTAGACCTCGGCAGGTAAAGAAAGGCTGTTCCCGTGGCAACCTGCTTGCATAAACAGGGGGAGGGTGTAGATTAGCTGATTGATTGTGACAGGAGGCGGGGCTGTTAAGGGGCGGAGCTAGAGGCATTATTCCACTGGTGTGTTTTTACATTCAATAACAATCATCCGTATGGAAAAGCCTGGTGTTTGGAGCAGAATGAACTGTAATCTTTTGTATTTATGGTTTCTGACAAGCAAACTACTTTTAATTTCATTCATTTACTCATTTTCATTTCATTTTTCTTCTTTAAAAGGAGATGGCCTTAGTTCATTTCATTTTTTTTTCTATCCCTGCATGCTCATTCACTCCTTTGTCCCACTCATGTTGAGCTATTTAAAAAAAAAAATGACCAAAGACCATATAATATCTTGCTCAAACTGCCAATTGCCATCAAAAACAGGTTAAGGGACAACATTTCCCCAAATCTCTGGTTTTTAAAAGCTCTCATCCAGCATAAGGAAACGAATTAGCCCATCTCTCTGCATTTTTTAGGTCTAAGTTTATTTTACTTGAATATTTAGGAACCACAATCCAACGTACGGACCCCAGACATAATATCTATAACAATGATAGCACAACTTCTCCTTAAGGTCTGTGTCTGTAATGCTGAATATAAAACATGAAACTATTTCTTTGTAGCTATTTAAAGAAGAAAAAAGAAAAACTAAATCTGTATTGTACTGTTTGTAGTGTGGGCTTCATCTGGGGGAAGGGGCTTCTTTTTTTTAGATTTTACATTTAAGGCATAAACAATCTGGAATTAGAATACGATCATATTAAAATAGATATACTATATATTATATCAGGCTCCCGGGGGTTGTCAACATTTTAAGGAGGTCTATAACTGATAGACAATATGCATTGGGGTAGGACTCAAATATGACAAGTGAATCAAAGTGTTTAAAACGCTTCACAAATCAAAAGGATTCAAATAGGGGGCTACAAACAATGTATGTGCTTTTCTGTTTTTCTCTGTGTGAGTGTATGAATACATTTTCTTTTCTCTTGGCACTAATGTATGTTTTGTTCAAAACCGTGTGGGTTGAAAGGGACGGTGGGAGTAGTTTTGTCACGCCAGCCTGTTAAAGATGCTGCGTCTTCTTTATTGGGAGGGAACCAATGAAGACAGAACAAAGCCACAGTGGTTACTCTATTACTCATGTCATACAGTTATTTAGTCCTCAGTTGTTTAAGCAGAAATTAGCTAAGGCTTCACAGTGGTGCTCTGTGGCACAGCATCATTGTGCTTAGTCAGAAGAGGGTGTTTTTTTTTTTTTTTCTATAATTTAAGTAATACTGGAAAATGAACCCTGCCTTGCTAAAGGTTAGCGTGTCAAGAGTTTTTTCAGAAAGCTTGTACAGACTGGGATATCTACTTCTCTGAACTAATTGCAAGCAGTTGATGTTTTGAATGAAAAATTAAGGTATTTTTCACATGTTTGATTCTTTGAAGGTTTTTGGGACTGAATTAAAGAGTATAAAAATTGGAATATCCCATAGAGCTTCATGGAGGTCTAGAAACACATCGAACCAAGAGCCAAGTTGCTGTATTAATAACACTTTTTGTTTCATTTGTTTATTTATTTGATTTATGGAAGTTGGTTTGGGGAGGAAAGGTTGAAGATTAGCATTACCCCTGTTCCTCTGGCGTCTTTGGAGGGACTAGGCTGGAGGATCATGGGTAATGTGGTCTTCACAGTTTTATTTTGTTGTTGTTACTTTATTTTAAATTGTTTTTATTTATTTGTGTCATAGTAGTGGACTACATATTTAACAGAACGAAGTACATTGTAACAGGAAACCTTTTGGCAACCAGACATCAATTGTAGAGTAAATCTGTCAATGTCTATTATATTGATGAACATCTTGGGAAATATATATATATTTAAATATACATATATATATATATTGCAAAAAAAAAAAAAGTTATGATGACCTGTGTTTATTGTTCCAAGTTAGAAATTAAAATGTGTGTGTGTGTGTGTTTGAAAACAATGACAACGTAAAAAAATAAATATATAATAAAATGGGTATGTGTGTTTTTTTTTAAGAACTCTTTGATATAAAGTATCAAAAATATTATTGAATTATGATTATGTATTTGGGAACATTTAAGCTGTGTTTTTTTGTAATTTCCAAGGCTATAAAACATGGCCAGCTTCAGCATTTGGAGAGGATTTTTACACTATCACAGAATGATAAGGTAAAACATTTATAAAATACAAGTTACTATTCACTACTGCGTCACTCTTGAATAAAATATTAATTAAACAAAGTTATCGAGTGCAATGACTTGCGGACACGGAACAACAGAAATACATGGTTATCTGGTCATGTTCTGCGGTGGAAGTACATTGAGTTACATGCATTCAGAACAGTATTAATCATGGTTCAATAACAAATAATTTAATATTGAACATGAACTTACCTTCATTTTGTACAGGCAAATCATAATTATGATATTAAAAGTCAAAGTTATGATATGGGAAAGTCAAAAATAAAACAAAATCTAAATTATTTTATAGTATAACATATTTGAAACTGACATAATTTTGACACAAATGCTGATTTATTTTGAAAGAAATTTAATAATTATGTATAAAAAGTTGAAAGCAGGCAAATAATACAAATAATACAAAAGTAAAAAAAACAATCGTTGAAATTATGAGACAACAATTATGACTTAATGCATGTCTTAAAGGGTTAGTTCATTGAAAAACCAAAATTATGTTATTAATAACTCATTAAATAAGTTAACAGCTCAAGTCATTTGTGGATTAATGCGTATTGGAAACGCGAACTGTTTAAAACGATTCAGTTAGATTTGGTGAACTAGTTCAAAAAAATCCGGTTACATCAAATGATTCGTTCGCAAACCAGATATCACAAACTGCTTTGTTTTGAACTCTCTCACAACAGACACGGAAGAGAAGACAATGATGAATAAAGTCATATGCTGAGTCCCAATTCGCCTACTTATACTACGACCTAAAAGTATGTACTTTTTTTGTGAGGAAAAAGTACATACTTTTGAGTGTGTAGCAAAAGAGTATGCACGCTCTGGGACATACTTCGATGACGTCATGCAACGTGAACGACAACGTGGTTGCCTAGTTACGCACACCACAACTGTTAACGTTTCATTCATTCTTTATGTCCAATAAAATTGTATTTACTATTCCCATCTTTTTTATAATATTTCTATAACAAATCAGAGGGATAGACATTGGGACAGACTTTTCCTACATCCGATGGATAATTTTTTTTTACACAATATAACAGCAAATATATAAGCCCATGACACATAACAAATAAAGTAAAATACCAATTACTACAGCATCTACAAAAGCATACAAATGTCAATGACCGCTACTTACTCAAAACCTTTGATTGCCGCATTTCTTTTTCCTGTGAAAAGGGCATAATTTGGCAATGCGCCAGTTAATGAGGCGCTCGGTATCTTCATCGGACCCTACAAGATAAACACAGTACTTTTTTAGCACAACATAAACCCAATAATATTATGAGACAATAAAATATAACTTTAATTAGGGTTAAACATTTGAATTCTTACACTTAAAAGCTGAGGGCGCATCTCCGCTGCTGCATCCGGCTGCCATATTTACATCACCGCAAAGCCATCGCAAAGCTCCTCTCTCCCGCACGCAATGGGTTGTGGGCAATATTAGCACTTAGAGTGTGCATTGATCTGCACTTCGAATTCTAACCGGAAATAGTAGACCATCCGGGTATCTTTGGAATACTCTTTTCAACATATACGATTTGGGACGTACTAATTCTAGTTTTGCATACTATTTAGGACGGCGAATTGGGACTCAGCTATAGTTTTTTGCTATTTTTGGACCACAATGTATTTTCAATGCTTCAACAAATTCTAACTGACCCTCTGATGTCACATGGACTACTTTGATGATGTTTTTATTAGTTTTCTGGACATGGACAGTAGACCATACACACAGTTTCAATGGAGGGACTGTCACTGAGAGCTCTCGGACTAAATCTAAAATATCTTAAACAATGTTCCAAAGGTCAACGGAGGTCTCACTGATTTGGAACAACATGAGGGTGAGTTATTAATAACATATATATATATTTTTTTTTTTTTTGATGAACTAACCCTTTAATACAGCAAGCGTTTATGACTGGCTGACTGACTGTATTATCACGTGATATTTCATTACCATATGATACATGATGTCATAGTCAACCTAAACACTGACCAAATGTGAAATGAATTGCAAATAATAATGAACTCTTCAAAATAATAGCATCCTGTCAAGGTTGCATTTAACACATCATCCACAAATGTGTCGAGGTGTGATCAACTTCCACCGCGTATTTGAGCAGCAAACTCAGGGAGTCGCCTACAGTCATGAGCCATGGTCCTTACACGCCCTCCTCGTGTGTCCGCGGCAGGTGGACGGACACGCTCGGTACACTCCAACACGAGGAACGAAGCATACCACTCCCAGCGAGTGCGCTGAAGTTGCAACCACCAAAAAAGACGCGCACTTACAAACGGTGGCATTTCATCGTCGCATAGGTAATTATTCACACTCACAGAATCATTTATTTGACTTACATTTAAAAAAATGACAGTGTATTAGTCTTATCTAGTATAAGCAAAAAGCCCTTATGCGCCTCTACAGCAGTTAGTACGGTTTTGAAAAGGGCAAATTAGGTTTTACTGTTGTTCCTCACGTCAACAGATGTAGGCTTTGCTACAACGTGACATTCACAGCCCTGCCCACATGGCCAATAGCAGCGCGAGTTTCTCTTTGAGGGGCGGGGTTCAATTCTTTGCAGTCGGGGTAATGGCAGGTTAGGAGCCAATGCGAGTTGGTTTCGGGAGTCGCTCGTTACACGTGAAATTTGTTCCCAAACAAGAATGATGATGGTGTGCGTGCACGGGTTAACGTCAGACAAGACCAGAGTTACAGTAATGAGCTACACTGTTGGACATGCGTCTATTCGTGTACAAGCTCTGAAAACCAGCCTAAACTTCACTTTGGAGCAACCGAAATACTTTTATGAGGTAAGAAAAGCTGCGTTTGTTGTAATAGTTGTGTCGTTGTCATAGTCTTGCATCGTATGCACATTTGAATCTGTATTTGTCAAAGAAACTGCGTTAAAAATGTAACTTTTAGTCTTTGTTGTTATTTCTTGATGGCACCACGGATGTCTGATCACCAGTAAAACATCTGATTGTAATTTTGGGATGTGCTGAATGACCTTAATGTATAAGGCAATTTGCATGGTCCTTTGACTGTACTATATATATATATATATATATATATATATATATATATATATATAGTGTATTTTTGACAATAACTTGTAATTTGCAGGTCTGTATCAAAATGCTTTTAATTTTCAATGTTTGCATGATGTCAGTAATTCCACAGCTCTACTGATAGAGGGCTGGCGTTCATCTAAAACCCCTAGATTGAGGTGTATTTAAGTTTATTACAGTCAGATCATAGGTAAAGGACTTGACTAGAGAATCTCAAAACTAATGAGATTATTTCAATAAAATAAAAGGATTTATAAATTGATTTTTTTATATAAATGTGTGGTGTTATTCTAAAAAGCTTGCTTCATGCAAGATACACAGAGGTGGTATGTGCACTGAAAACTGAAACTTGGCAGGGTCAGCGAAACAGGTGAAAACAGAAAACAACAACAACATCAAGAGGGGAAACCTACTAATATTTCCGTTCCATAAAACGTTGAAAACATCTTAGTCAAATGCATCTTTCCACACACATATAGTGTTTTTAGGTTACCCATGAAAGCATGTGTGTACTTTAGGTTTTTATCTTTCTTTTGTGCCATACAGATGCTTCATGGTTTTAGATACTTCAGGACTATTGATTAAAATTATTATCTACAATAATGTTGCCATAGTTGCTGGGTCACTGTTAAAAAAAAACACAAGTGATGTATTTATTATTTTAGGAATGAGCAATTAGGTAGTTCAATATTTCCTTTGTTCTAATGGAGAGATTTAATGTGAAATGCGAAATAATGTCACAATATAGTACTTTTTTTTTTTCATTGACCCTCCCACTTTAAAATGTGTTAAGTTCATGGCTCTGAAATTCAAAAATAATTATTTTAAGGAAAATACATCAGAATGAGTAAAAATCTGTGTGGTTTTTTAATGTCATTATAGGCCAGGATTAAAATGCAACACTCAACATTTACACAAAGTGTGACAGAACTCACTATTCTCTGTGTGCATCTTGAATTTTTTTTCATTTCTCTTCATATCTTCACGTGTGCAATTGTTGATTATCCTGTTTTTATCATTATTTCCCACCAGATGGTTTGTAATTTTAAAGACGATTAAGCAGATACATCTAGGACAAAGGGACGAAGAAAAGTTTCTCGACCGTACCTATGTTTTAGTTCCCGTGCCCTGCTCTGTCAGAAGGTCCCTTACAGATGCACAAGACAGATGTAATATTTACAGTTATTCTGCTTCATTATGAGTAATGACAACTTTCAAGCACCAGTGACCTATGGCTCTCGTAGAGGGAAGGGAACAACAAATAAGAATGAAGGGGAAACCCACAGCAATGCTTCTCCCGGAATGACCAACAGCCAATCCATTTGTCCCGGGCTGGACATTTCGACAGCGCCCCAGCTGACACACTCAGATGACACAGATGCCCACTCCAGTGGGAATGACTCGGCCGAGAGGGAGAGTGAGGGACACATGGGACGAGAAACATCCACCTGCAGCTCTCACAACGGAAAGGGTTCAACCACCGAGACTACGGAAAGCAAGAGGTATGTGCCATTTAAACTGAGATCTGTTTGACATGACTTGATGTGGTAGGAAAATTGTTAAATTAATGTTAGAAGTAGTTTTTCCCAGTGTCTTTTGGTGCAGTATTTACTGCCGTTTAAAAGTTTGAATCAAGAATTGATACTTTTATTCAGCAAAGACACATTAAGTTGATTTCTACTGTAAATAAATGATGTTCTTTTGAACTTTCCATTCCCCAAAGAATTCTGAATATCATGTATCTTGGTTTCTATAAAAAAAAAAAATAATAATAATATTTAAAACTGTTTTCAATAATAATAAGAAGAAATGTTTCTTGAGCACAAATCAGCATATTAGAATGATTTCTGACGGATCATGTGACACTGAACACTGGATTAATGCCTGGAATAATAATTCAGCTTTGGATCACGGGAATAAATGATATTTTAAAGTGTAATGATATTTAGCAGTTTTTGATCAAATAAACGTAGCCATGGTGAACATAAAAGGCTTTTTTCTTTTTTTTTAAACCCATCTTCCCAGCCCGTTACATTTGAACTTGAATGCCATTGCAGGTTCATCATGGATACAAATCTTAGTCAAATGTATGAGTGTAAACCTATGTTGCTTGTCTGTAAACCACTTTAATCAGCAAAGAGATGTGTATGCCTGAGGAGCTCTGACCTAAATATAGCTCACACATTTAGTTCAATAAACCAATTACAGCAGTTTGGTTTAGCTTGGTACAGTTTGTTCCCGAAAAACCTTTTCTTTTGGAACTGGTTGAGGCAATGGCATGATGACGCTACTATTTGGGCAGATTAGAATTACATAGTACATGCAGTAATTTTTAGGAACAAGACTATTATTCGGTCAGGTTCATTTTGAGATTATTGGACAATTACTGTGCCAGACTGGCTGATTGACAGAAGTGCCCAGAAGTAGTATCAGCTCCAAAATCATATATTTTAGAACTTGCCATTGCTGAACTGATTAAATTTTTACATTTGAAATGTGAAATCCTGTATTCTGTTAATAAATTGTATTAGAAATAATGGCTAATTTCACCCATTAAAATGTCTCTCCTCAGCTCAAATGGAAACAGTCCCTCCCCTCCTAGCAGCTCGGTTTCGTACAGTCTTTTGAGTGGCAGCTCGGAGCAGGATCAGCCGACCCGGCTGGAGACCCAGAGAGAGCTGCTGAAAGCCCTGCGTGAGCTAAAGATCCGCGTGCCGGCAGAATGGCACAGGAAGGGCCGATCAAGCACCCTAGCCTCCTTGCAGTACGCACTTAACTGTGTCAAACAAGTCCGGGGTGAGTAGAAAACCGAAACTTAAATGGCATTTCCTTGTCCCAGCATGTGTGTGCCAATGAAAGGGTGTGTTGTGTTCATCTGTAGCTAATCAAGAGTACTACCATCAGTGGAGTGTGGAAGAGAGTCACGGGTGCTGTTTGGACTTGTCATCGTTTACTATTGAAGAGTTAGACAACGTTACATCAGAGTACACCCTTCAAAACACGGTACGACTAGACAGGTTACCTAGTCATACAGATCAGGTTGTGAGTCTTCAGAAGAATCTAATGCATGGATTCTTTCTCTGTTCTATCTCAGGACACGTTCTCTGTGGCAGTGTCGTTCCTCTCTGGTAAAGTGGTGTACATCTCGTCCCAGGCGGCCTCTCTGCTGCGCTGTAAACCCGAGAGGCTGCAGGGAGCCGTTTTTTCAGAGCTGCTCGCACCTCAGGACGTCAGCACGTTTTACAGCAGCACGGCTCCCTGTCGTCTGCCGCCGTGGTCCTCCTGCGCAGGCACTAGTATGTGGAAGTTTATTGACTGTGTGAATATAGCAACAAAGCAGAGATCACAGAACATTTTGAAAATCAGTTACAGATTCGCCATAGACTGTTATAAAGCTGCCAGGCACATGTTTTTGTGGCACACTGCAAGACATTTTGATGGGGGTGTATTTTTGAGGCATATAGTTTTATGTGTATAGTATGAGTATTTATTAAAGCCTCATTTGTGTACAGCCTCGCAGGCGGACTGTACCGAGGAAAAGTCGATGTTTTGTCGGATCAGCAGAGGTAGGGACAGCAATGGAGAAGTGAAGTATTACCCCTTCCGTCTCACGCCCTATCAGCTGACCCTGAGGGACTCCGACACGTCCCACCCTGAGCCCTGCTGCCTCCTCATCGCTGAGAGAGTCCACTCCGGCTACGAGGGTAAAACAAGACCGTGTCGATGTCAAATACTTCACAATTCTAAGGTTTGGGGTCAGTAGGATTTTCGATTTAATGCTTTTTTTTTCAGCAAGGACTAGTAAACACATTTTATATAAATGCTGCTTTCATAAAACTATTTAGCAACATCAAATAAACGCAGCCATGATGAGAATTAGGCTTCTAACAAAAACATTTAAAGAAATCTTACCGACCCCAAACTTTTGATTTGAAGTGTACTTGGTGTGTTAGAAATCTGAAACTGTCTCACTGTTATGAAAGTATAATCTTAACACTTAAATATTATGCATGTTGACAATAGGTTTCATCTAATAGATTATAATTGTTTTAAACATTCTTAATTTGTCTTTTTAATTACCGAAAGCTCTGTAATTACGACTAAACATGCATGTATCTGAAAAATCACCCTTATATAAGTGTAATATGACACTTAATTAAGCATTCTTCTATTCTTCTTTCTGTTTTTTTTTGTTTCTGTTCTAATGTATTTCTGTATTTTTACCTAACAGCACCTCGGATCCCAGCAGACAAGAGAATTTTTACAACCAGTCACACCCCAAACTGTCTGTTCCAAGAGATTGATGAAAGGTTTGCATTTTTACCTAGAGCTGTCCCACATGTTTACTCTCTATGTCTCTTTTGAACAGTTGCATAAACCTTCTTTGGTCTCATTTGCAGGGCAGTGCCATTATTAGGTTACTTGCCTCAGGACCTGGTTGGGAAGCCAGTGCTTATTTACCTGCATCCAGAAGACAGACTCCTTATGGTGGCCATCCACAAAAAAAGTGAGTCGCTCAATCTGGAAACAGGCACGATTCACTGGTAAATATGTGTGCAGGAGAATTCATTGATGTAGTTTCCCTTCATCAGTTCTCCAGTTTGCAGGGCAGCCATTTGACCATTCGCCCCTGCGCATGCGTGCACAAAGTGGGGAGTATTTGACCCTCGACACCAGCTGGTCATCCTTTATCAACCCCTGGAGCAGGAAGGTGGCTTTCATAGTGGGACGCCACAAAGTTCGAACGTAAGTGCTTGCATGTGCAGCAGTGCGCACAGAATACAGCACACAAGTAGCTAATCAAGTTCTCTTTCACTTCTGCTTGTGCTGGAATGGTTTAAAATCGCTTGAGTGTGTAAACACGTTTCACTCTACTATGGTGAAATTTTGCAGTTATAATCCATGGATCGCATGTGTGCTGAACCGTACGGATCAACCATGATCCATTAAGCCCATAAAGTGGTCCCACAAATCCTGTCTACCATCACTTCCCTTCTGTAGGAGTCCATTGAATGAGGATGTGTTCACTCCCCTGGAGGACGGGGAGGTGAGAATCATGTCCCCAGATGTGCCACAGCTGAATGAGCTGATCCACAGGGTCCTGGTGCAGCCTGTTCATGCCGGCAGCTCACAGGGGTACGGCAGCCTGGGCAGCAGTGGCTCGCACGAGCACCAGCACAGCGCCAATTCCTCATCTGAGAGTAACGGACATGCTTCCGAGGACCAGATCAAGCCCAGGAAACCAGTGAGGGACTTTCTCTTTTTTTCAGTCAAGATGTACACATAACAGTATTGAACACCAACTTACACTAATATGCAACGTGTCGACCTTTATTTCCTCATTTCTTTCTAGATGACGTTTGAGCAGATTTGTCAAGACATGCACATGGTAAAGGCCAACGGACAGCAGGTCTTCATTGACTCCCGAAACCGGCCACCAGCTCTCAAACAGAGTAGCTTAGGTAAACATAGTTGATTTGTCAATAACAAAGACCTGACTTTATCTATTCAGCCTGAGGTCACACTTGCTTATCACATTTGAAGTGACATGATTCCTGTCATATATTAGAAGCTCTGGCGAATGCAGCAGATACAGCAGAGGCCTCTGCTAGAGAAGGTCTGGCAAGTTTAGCGCTGTCCAGTCCACCCAGGAAGGAGCTGCCCTCCGTCTACTCATACCAGCAGATCAACTGTTTGGACAACATCGTAAGGTGAGTCTGTGTGTCCGCCGGTACCAGTTAAAAAAGATTTTTGTGTGCTTTTATTTTTGTTTCTCCAATTCCATCTTATTTTAAGAGAGAAATAAAAACAGGTGAAGTTTGAATAATAATTAATCGGTATAGTATTTGAGGTATGTGTATTGGATATATGGTATATCATTCTTTCACTTTTTTTCCTTCAGATATCTGGAGAGCTTTAATGTCCCTGGCACAGTTAAGAGGAAGTGTGGTTCATCTTCCTGTACAACGTCTTCTACCTCTGATGATGATAAACAAAGAGAAGGAGCTGGAGCAACTGAAGGTGAGTAAAGGATTGCTAAAGGATAATGGGATTTTCACCCAGCACGTCTTATAAGTATTCAGAAAGTCAGAGACAAAGAAGCTGATACAAACCCATACAACCAACCACCATTGGTATTCTTTCATTATCAGCTAGTGACTGTGTATGTTGTGTGTGTAAATGTATGAAATTAAAGTTCACTCTCTTCCATTTAGACATAGCAGAGACTCTTGTGGTGACCGAGGGTTCGAAGGTTGTCCCTGCAGCACCAGCACACACCCTAACCCCGCTGGCTCTGCACTGCAAGGCTGAAAGTGTTTTCTCAGCCACTTCCCTATGTAGTTTTAGCAGCACCATCGTCCATGTTGGTGACAAGAAGCCACCTGAATCAGGTCTGAACACTTTTTCAATTATATACATTGTTTGTCTTATATTCCATTAAATGAATGACTTTGCAATCTCAAAGCAAACAATCGAATTTATTTGATCTATATCCAGACATTGTTATGATGGAGGAGCCACCAAACACCCCAACACCTTCTACATCAGTCCCACCCACCTCTGTCACCTCTCCCATGCCCACGAACCTCCAACAGGCCGTGTCCCCCACTGCTGCTGTTCTTGAAAAAGAAAAGGAGAGGGAGAGAAGAGGTGGAGGTAATACAGGGAAGGGCCTCACAAAGGCAGTGTTATCTGCACATACCCAGCAAGAAGAGCAAGCTTTCCTCAGTCGTTTCAGAGACATCAGCCATCTGCGGATGGTTCAACCCAGCGGGTCACCACAGAACAGACACATGTCTACACCTGGGGCAAAAGGTAACACCATTGTAGAGTTGTTCATAGGTTGAATTTGTCTATCTGACTTTCTATACCGTCGCCTTTAATATTTGGCTTGTGCCATCTAGGAGTGAACAGCTCCCAGAACTATCCTTCTGTGGGCAACAGCAGCAGTCGTCGGTATGGTAGAGGTGGGAAAAGACAGAAACACCAAGTAGATGGCAACACATCAGACAGTCCCTCCCCCTCTGGATCTAGTCTCTACAGAGGATCCAATCCTGGAGCAATAAAACCCAATCTCCCCTCAGTCCAGCAATCTTCCACTTCTTGGCCACCATCTGCAACATCCCTGACTAGCGGTACTCCCATGATGACCTCCTTTCCCCCAAGCTACATGCCTATGTTCCCCATTTCATCACCTTTCTCAATGCCCCAAATGGGAACAGATCCTTCCCTACAAGAGGGAGTCCCTAGATTCCCCATGCAAGGCTTTCCTCCAGTGATGCCACCAGTCATGACCTTCATGATGCCCAACTATATGTTTCCACAACTCTGTAATCCAGGACCACTGTTAAACCCAGCCAACTCGCAGTTTGTTGGTCAACTGCCTGCCCAAATGAACCCCTTGGGCCAGTTCCCTTCCTCTATTGTTGGTTTACCATCGTTCAATCCTGCAATGGGACAGTTCAATCCATTGGGCTCCCAAATGTATCCCGCCATGCCTACAATGATTCCCCAGCAATTCTACAACCCAAATCCCCTGTTCACTTACCCCAACTCTTCATCAGTGCCAGCAGTAAATACCAATACTGCACCACATGTGCAGTCTCGCTCCAGCACACCCCAGTCCACTGGGCAACTGGCTGGCGAGAGGGAAGGGTCTGGATCTCCTCTGTTTCAATCCCGATGCTCCTCCCCACTCAATCTTTTACAACTTGAGGAATTGCAAAGCAACAGAACGGACACTATGCAACAGACTCCACCCCCAGGGTGTGGAGGAACACAAGGGGACGGGACTGTGGTACAAAATTCCAGCAATCGCAGCAACACCAAAGATGGCAAACTCAATGACAATGTAAGAATTAAGAACCTTTTAAAACTCATTTGTTTTTCATTACCTTGCTTCTTTGCTGACTTTGAGTTAACCTCCTTAGTCTGAAGTCAATGAGTCCAACCAGGATGCCATGTCGACCTCCAGTGACATGCTGGACCTACTGCTGCAAGAGGATTCCCGCTCAGGCACTGGCTCTGCTGCCTCAGGTTCTGGGTCATCAGGGTCAGGGTCATTCGGATCTGGATCAAATGGATGTAGCACATCTGGAAGTGGCACTAGTGAGTACTTTTTACTCATGAATGCTTTATTCTTAAAGTTATAGATCACACAAATATCACACTCATACTTATATCATTGAAACCTGTATGACTTTAGTTCTGTGGGGGAATATAAATGGAGAAATTCTAAAGAATTGAACTAGTTGTTTTTAAACATGCCTGTTTTTTTTTGTTTTTTTTTTTACTTTTTGATCTCAGGGAGCAGTAATACTAGCAAGTACTTTGGAAGCATTGACTCATCAGAGAATGATCACAATCATAAACCAAAATCTAAAGATATTGGAGGGGAACAGTTCATAAAGTTTGTCCTACAGGACCCTATCTGGCTCCTCATGGCGAACACAGATGACAAAATCATGATGACTTACCAGATTCCCGTCAAGTAAGGCCATTTTACCAGATTGCTTAGTAGCCCAATCACATTCTAGCCTAACCTAAATGAATATCGGCTTTGTTTTGACCAACTCCTGGAAATCTATCGAAGCAAACTTCCTTTGCCTTTTATTTACAATTTGAAAAAATCATGTCCAAAGACCTTGATTAGTTGGTTCTGGTCCTTAATTATGAGTTTGGATATCATAATTAAAATGTGATGTTGGTGGGAATTTTAAATGACTCACTGGACAAATTTGTATACTTAATAGAAGTAGATTTAAGTGTAGCACAAACTATGCCAGAAGAGGACATTCATTTGTATTTGTGTGTGTGTGTGTGTGTGTGTGTGTGTGTACAGAGACAGAGAATCAGTACTTAAAGAAGACAGAGATGCACTAAAAGCTGTTCAGAAGCATCAGCCTCATTTTACTGAGGAGCAGAAGCAAGAGTTAACTCAGGTCCACTCTTGGTTTCAAACCGGCTGCCTACCTAAGGCCATCAATGTTACGGTAAGTAGCTCTGAGAAAAAAAAAAAAAAATTCTAGATTTGTATGCCATCTGGAGTATTGGTAGCTTAGCAGCATGCTAGCATGCAGTAGTGCTATTTTATGTATCTTATGTGCATGTTATTTTATTTCTTCACAGTCTTGCACAGGATGTGTATCTCCCCCAGATTCCTCGTTTCTTACTCCATTCGATTTGGACTTCCATGAGTTGGATCTCAGCATGGTTTTGAGAGAAGAGGCCAAACAACAAGAAAAACTTATCACAGCCGAGACAGCCTTACCCTTGAGCCCAACTTCATCTGATAATGAACAGAGAGACAGTCAGACCAGCACAATCACTTAGAAGTGGGCCGTGGAGGAGCTGGAAGTGACATCATCAGTGAAGGTGAAGCGGGATTGCAGACTGCTGGACAGTGATTGGTTGTGTTCCTGCTTCATAGACTTTTGGGACCAAGTTCAATTTGGAACATGCTGAAAGGGTAGACGGTTTATAATCAGAATGTATGGCTTATTTTTACATAATTCTTTATAACTACAAATAATTTGTAGCTTTATAACCAGGTCTCTGAATAATAAAAGGACGAAGGGAACAAAAAACTTTCATAGCATATAGGAGCAAATTTTAAATGTAAATCAATTGCACATGGTAAATGTTGTTGTTGTTGCACTATGTTCTGCTTTCAGGTTATTCATGAGTCTGCATGGTATTATCTATCCTATGACATGCACTGTTTTATAATTAAACTGGATGTGAAATTTATGTTTGAATTTCACATAAGTTTTAAGTTAGATGTAGTCTGAAATTTGCCTCTTTTCTTTTACTTGCACTGTTGCAGTATGGGTTTCCAGTCTGTGTCAGTTCTTGAGCCCTTTCACATGGTTGCCAGAAATTGTGGATAGGGAAAATAGGTTCCAGTCTGACCCTAACAGCTTGCTGGTCTGTAACCAGGAACCCGGGATTAGGGAAATGTTGACGTCTTTGACAGTCTTATTGAGCAATGTAATAATGTTGGCTTCCAGTTGGTTAATTTGGAATTTATTTTTCCTGGCCAAGAACTGGGTTTGCCACCAGAATGCAAAGTATTTTGGTGGAAAAGAAGCATGATAGGCCAGAAATATTTTCTTGACAAACTGCCAATACATTGCGTCTGACTTGTACATACTTTTACTTTTTATTTTTATTTTGCGTTACTGTGAAAGTAACTAACCTCAGTTTTCATGGGGGTAACTTGCCTTCAAATGTGTTTTTTTTTTATGTTGTGGTTTTGAATTGTTGCCTTAGACATTTAAAATGCAATGACGCTCAAAATTATGATTGTGTGCTAAAAGTATTTGCGTTTATTTTGCACTTATGTTTCTTCAGTCCATGGTGTCAGAATCACAAACCCCATTCTTTTTTTAAGTAGCCTTAAAATATGTATTTATTTGTCAATATCAGAATAACAGGATATGATTTTAAAAGAACATGTAAAATATATATTTTTGATTATTTAAAAATATAAATGCACACATTTTAAGAAGCTTTAGAAGTCCATAAAATGGAAATAATTGTCTGGCAGAGAATTTTGCTCTGTTGTGACAGTTCATTTGCCATTATTTTCAAGAGCGATACAATTATATTTTAAAACCTCTCAGCTGAGCTAGTGTCTTGTTTAGTGTAAATAAAAAAAATCAACAACAAGACGACTACTTCCCTTTTTTCCTGTTGCCCTCAGATTTATTTGCGAGGGTTTTACAAAAGCTTTTCTGTGAAAGCAGACTGGCCCAATCAGTTTACATGCAGTACTGTTCTGTTTAAAAAACTGTTGAATGTGCATCGATTGTAAATTATTATTTATTTTTACAATTGCTGGACCTTGAGTCATTTTTTTTTTTTTTACTTAAACATGCTTGTAAGTTTTTATTGTAAAATTTTATTTTTTGCTTTGAACATAAATAAAGAAATATGTTTTTAGCAATCTGTTTTGGCAACTGGTGAGTTTTTCTTCATTAACTTGACTGAATTGATTGTCTTAGCCACTAGAGGGTGTAGTAACATATCTAGCAACATCCACAATTGTTTTCACATTACTTGAATTATCTTCACCCAAAACAAATATTTCCAAGGTTTTGACTCCTCTGTCATTTTCAGAAAGAACACTATTTTCACAGCCCAGGTTGTTGATATCAATGTGTGTATTTCTGTATGAGCAAGGCGACTAAAGGAGAAAGGGAGCATTCCACTTTCTCTGTCAGCTTTCCTAAACTCAAATCTGTTGTTTTCCTCCTCAGTTCAAGAATGCAGTTCAGAGTGTCTCATGACTCTCGTCTCCATATCTCAAACTGTCCAGAGTAGCAAAACTGTCAGGTTTCTTTAAACACTTCTAGTTAATCTCTGTGAATATTTACATAGACATCTTTGAAAAAACTTAGATAGAGAAAAAGAAGCAAGGAACTGTATGTTGTCGACATTGTGTGATAGAGGTTTTCTTATTCAAACCATAATGAGAGAGGAGATTACTGTAGTGGCATGTTTCATCCATAGACTGTATAAAAACATCATCTTAACAAACTGTTTGCATAATATGTTCTGCATGGCAGTTCACTTTTCATTTATATCAACAGACTTTTAAACACTTTGAGAGAGATTTTCCTTTTTTTCCTCTCCCTTGTGTCATTCCAGACCTCCCTTCTTCCACTGAGCACAAAAGGAAACACTTGGAAGAATGTTCATACTGCTCTTTTCCCTACAGTGACAGTGAAAGTTTACTAGGAGCTGTCAAGCTCCAAAAAGCACCTTAAAAATCAATATATTGTGCCATATTTGACACCAATAACACTAAACATCAACGATACCTGAATCTGGTATCTAGACAGTTAGTTAAAGACATCAGTTTGACATTTCTGAAGAGCTCATAAAATAAAATAAAAATTTGGTAAAATTTTAAGTGAATATTAATTACTTATCTATGTTCTTCAGACAAAGCAATTTTACAGTATAAAAAAAATTATCAGAATTATTTTTTTTTATTATTATTATAAGAGTAAATTTCGTTGTACAGTGAAAAACTACAATGGTACAATTTTTATTATTTGAAATAGAGTAGCATGAACATTCTTTAAAACCTCTCATTTTGTATTGAACAGAAGGCATACAGGTTTGGAATGACATTAATGATGGATAAATAATGACAGACTTATAATTCTTTAAAAAGTCTTCTTGTAGCCTTGTTTTATATGTCAGGCCATAATAATTCACAACTCATAAATGTTTCATACTTAATGTTCATACTTAACTCTTTTCAAATACATAAATTCATGTTCTGCTGCTAAATGTGATGATGAAATATCAGAATTGCAAAACCTCCCCCCAAAAACTTAAATAAAAATGCCCCCCCCCCCACTTCAAGACCTCCGTGTATAAATAAAACATCCCCCACCTTAGGATAGAATTATAGACTTGGTGGGCCATTTCTCATCGGGTCTCTAATTCTGTCCTATCCCTTTGCCAAGAATACACTGATGGATTGTTTTTGCAGTTATACTCGAACCCTTGACCTTCCTCCAGGTCATTGTTGGCTCAACACCACTCCCCTCCTCCCTCCATAGGCTTCACGTTCCATCCACCCCCAGCAAAGTCCCACACCACCACATTCTTGTGCTGTTGCCTTTCATCACAACTCCAATCACATCCCAGAGAGCACAAACACAACCGGAGGCCAAGCACAACACATTAGCAGCATCTAGAGTCGATTCACATGATACAGTTTAAATGTGTTTTCATTATTGTGCAAGCCTTGCTGTGTACTTTCCTAACGATGCTTATGTTTACTGTAGATCCTTTCTTTGTTCATTCATTAAACTATGGTGACTATGTCCTCATCCTTGGAGAACTGCTGATCTGCTGTGATCTATCATGAGATTTATATTTCTGAAGGTTGAATGTGAATGACGATTGAAAGGCCAGAGCTACACCAGAAAACCATAAAGGGTAAATTCTTCAAACAACATGACTCATTTCCTTTACTTTGACCAAACACAGATAGAGAGCATGAATGTGTTCACAAGACTGAGCTCGCTTATCCCAATTACAAGCAGAAGTGCCTTTTAATCTTAAAGGAATGTTCTGGGTCAGTGTGAGTCAAGCTCTATGGACAGCATCTATTGATTTACAACAGAATTATTCAACTAATCTTTTGTGACTCGAACATACAGTCAGTGTTGCAATTGTTAAATACAATGAAAACGATTCAATAATTGAAATAAATATGAATTACATATTAAATATATATATATAAATAGAAGATGAAAAACTTAATTTACCTTAAAATTATAAAATTATATAGTAAAAATGTTTTACCATTACTAAAACGTAAACTGAAAATATAAAAGCTCCAAAAAGTAACAAATATTATAATTGTATATGAATAAATTCTAATAAGTTCAAAAATCCCCCCTTTTTATTTTCTTAATGCACATTGCTCGCCTTATTGTGCATAATTCATGTTTATGTCCTATAAGATTGTTGCTGCCTTTGAGTAAATAAAATTTATGAAATACAAGGTTGCAATTACCTTTCTTTTTTTTATTTCTTTTTTTTTATATATAATTTGAGGTGGAAACAGATTTGTGTCCTTTCAAATGTTCTCCAGAATGAGAATATCAGATGCTCCCCATAATAACACTTACAGCTAACAAGTGACATTTGTGATTCTCTAGTTGCTGTTATTAGCATTTTACTAGTCGAGGTAATAAAATATACAGCACTTCCTCAGGCTCTTCCTGATAGCAGATGGAGCAGCCTGCAGATCACACCTAAAACCTGACAACCTGAGCAGCACGGAGAGCTTCTCTTGAAAGACCTAATCAAGTAGAATGGCTTTCATTTCCAATGGCTCCCACACACAGAGTTTGTGTTGCATTTGTTTCTTTCCCCTTCCTGCTTTTGTTGATGCAGCATTTCTCCCTTTGGCCTAAGTCAATGAGGCTGTTATTCAATCCAAGGTGAACATCTGGCTCCGATTAAAGCCTCTCTTTGCTAGTCCCCCCATAGCGTCACTTTCCCACTCCCTCTACTCTTTCCTCAGCATCCCGCCTCCAAACCTCCGCCTCCTCTCTGTGTCATGTGTCCTGTTGCTGCATCTGTATGTGGATCTCAGTGCTGAGGAATATGGAGCGTCTGACTGCTGTGTGGAGTTTGGGGCTTCTTCTGTCTCTGAGTTTTGGAGGGGTCTTGTGTCAAACCACCAATGACACCAGGTGTGTGTGGTAGGGCTGTGAACGAGGATGAGCTAAGCATGCAAGTCAAAACAGCTCTTTTTACAAACCCTCAACTGTTTTTACTGCAGAAGCTGTTTAAACTTTCTAGCTTGGACTTTTACATCTTTTTAAGTGTTTATTTATGGTAGTTAATGCAATTTTTGACTCATTAAACACATGGAGAGTGTGTACTGTATGTATTTTCTGGAATATTGATTATAGGCTGATACTTTGTTGGGAGTACTTTGGGTTAGTGTGTTTTCAGGGTGAATCAGGTTGATTTACCCTGTATCATGTCTGCTGAGAGTGTCATAGCTTTTACTGAAGAAAACAGATGAATCATTTGTAAAAAAAAAAAATGACTAGACTGAGTGCTCTGGAAAACATCCTTTTTGGGCAGAAATTCTGGAAAATGTTTTATGCTATTTAGGCTGTTGTGGTTGCAGAAATAGCTGAGTCAAAAATGAAATTTCGGTTCACATGATGTTGTCTTTGTAGAATGTTTGTGCTGCACTTTTCCTTAAAATGAAAGCACCCAACGTAGCCTAAAAGTAAATAAAATAAATAATAAATAAATAAAATATAAAAATAAAATAAATAAATAAAAAATAAATAAATTGCATAGTTTAAGATTTTAGGTGTACTGTCACTTTAAATGTGTTTAAATGTGTTTTTTATTTAAAAAACTGAAATATGTTAATGCATAACTTATTTCTAATTGGTTGTGACATTTGTAAGAAGCTCTAATTTTCTATTTATGGCAAATCAGTTTTATCTACTCTCATTTTTATTACCACAATAAATATTTGAAAGGTCCCTGAAATTATAGCATGCAGTAAACATCCCCATTTCTGAGTGCAGAGAATCTCTGTCTCTGTCTCAGATGGGGTCTGTGGGAGCGACTGCAAATTTTCTGGCCCTGCACCATTACATCACAACAGAGCTCTGTTTAATTTTACAATGTCATAGAGTTTATGTTTATGTTGCTGTAGACTTCTGTGAATATTATAAAAATAAAACATTGCAGGACATTCAAAAGGAGTTTTGAGTTCTCAGTGATCTCAGAAACACTGCTGGTGAAGGTCTAAGTGTCTGCCTCTGTGAAACAGCTTTGAAAATGTAGCCAGCCAGCCTCATTATTTAAAGGGTTACTCCACCCCAAAATAAAGATTTGGTCCTTAATCACATACCTCCATGTCGTTCTAAACCCATAAAAGCGCCGTTCATCTTCGGAACACAATTGAAGATATTTTTGATAAAAACCTGGGGGCTTGAGGCTGTCCCATAGACTGTCAAGTAAATAACAGTGTCAAAGTCCATAAAAGATATGAAAATCATCATCAGAATACTCCATTTGCCATCAGATGTGCAATCTAGGTTAAATGAAGTGACTGGAACACTTTTAGTAAGCGAAGAAAACAAAAATAATGACTTTATTGAATCATTCCTGTGTCAACGGCCTCCTTTGTGTCAATCCATATCACCGTGCTGCGTGTGCTCTTCTGTGTCATCCGCACTGTTTCTACGTTTATTTCGCTTTGATTTAAAATTACAGCACATCCTTGTGGTGCGGAGGAAACAGAAGAGCACACGCATGTCTGATGACAATGATATTTTCATACCTTTTATGGACCTTCAGAGTATAGAGTTCAGAGAATCTTTATTGTCTATCAGCAATGATATAAATTTTTCTTTGGTTAAAAGGCTCTCATACAATACAACATAACAATACATACAATCCACAATACACAGTTAATTTTAAAACAAACATGAACACATTAACATCTTAATTTGGGTGACAACATTAAACATTGTATATTTACACTAAATGATATATCTTTTTTTAATAATTGATTCAATTTAGTAATATAAAATGTACTAATGAATATTTAGTTATTACGATGAAGTAATACACAAAAATCCAGTTTATAAAATGTATAGTTCCGGTCCTTGATTCTGATTGGTTGAGCCACATTCAAAGCTGTTGTAAAATATAATTACACTACAAACATACTTTGTTAACTTCTCTGTGGAATACTGTTTTTATTTATATCATTACATTTTATTTGCTCTGTTTTATCCTGTGAAACCTTAACAATGTATATGGAATAACCATTTTATAAAAGCAATAAGCCCCGAGAAACCGTGGTTTACAGTGAATTTATAACCGCTAAAGGGGTTTTAGGCTTGACACGAAGTGGACAATGACCCTTAGCTGTTAGATTCATTATAAACCACGGCTTCTTAAGGCTTATTGCTTTAGTTTAATAATGCAGTGTTGAGTTGAAACTGAACGTCTGTCCTATAAATAGCAATATGATTGAGCCTTTGTTTAGCTAAATTATATTATTACGGTCATTTTAAAAGCCTTCCAACTTTTAAAACTGGTCAAATTTTTATTTATAGAATTTTGAATGTACTTTCTTTTTGATTTTATAAATGTTTCTGTCATTCATCTAGGTTAACTGCATTTCGACCCACTGGAATGCTCTACATGACATACATTTTTTTATCTTTAAACACAGACATTTTATTTATACAGTGAATAATTTACATTGTAAAACATGTATCTTTAATAGTTTTTGGTCCTCAGCCTAGGTGCCCCCCTTAATTCAGTTTTGGAGTTGTTGTTCCGTGCATCTGTTTGTACTTGTGAAAGTATGTCTCCTGCAAACTATGTCTTGGTCAAGCTTTAGACTCACCTCTCAAAAGCTGTGTTTATTGTGCAATATAAACACATTCCGTATTTCCTCATAGTCACCAGAAATCCTTCCTCACTCTCCCAGGCCTGTGTTTAACTGTGGCGGTGATCTGGTTGGAGACTCAGGTTTTGTGGGCAGTGAAGGATTCCCATCGTTTTATAAACCCAACAGCAAATGTACCTGGTACATCACAGTGAGTTCACTTTGAGTTCACACTCCACACGCTCGGGATGTCGTATCCCGGAATAAAAGCCTTTAAGTATCTCTGTCTCTTTCTATTAGGTTCCAGAGGGCAATGTGATCATGCTGTCCTTCAGGATGTTTGACCTGGAGGCTGATCATCTCTGCCGCTACGACTATGTGGATGTGTATAACGGACACTCTAACATGGTACAGAAGCTCGGGCGTTTCTGTGGAACGTTCCGGCCTGGAGCTCTCATTTCCACATCCAACACCATGATGGTAGAGATGGTATCAGATTCAGGAACGGGAGGAAGAGGGTTCCTGGCTAGCTTCAGTGGAGGAAAGCCACATGTGGATGGTGAAATCAACTATTAAACATCAAACGTGTTGTGATTGACTCTGGTTCATTTAGCATTTTCAGTGTGAACAGAAAAAATACTTGATTCTGGAAACTTCTTGTTTTGACTTCTCTTGAGCTTATGGATATTAGAAAGTGAATATATGTAGCCACGATCGTCTTTCTTTTCTCTGAAATGATTTTTTCTTTCTTACAGAGCACCAGTTTTGTGGCGGGAAGCTCACAAAGTCTCAGGGCACGATAAAAACTCCCAATTGGCCGGAGAAAAATTATCCAGCGGGCATCAGCTGTTCTTGGCTTATAACGGTGGAGCCGGAAATGGTCAGGAAAAAACATAACCCTACAGTTCAGATCGTTTTCAGTTAATATTTCAACACTGCACAAGGTGGCGGCACGCCAGACATTTTTTGCAGCCCGTCCATTAAATGATAAGAAACAAGCCTGTTGGGAAACATGGCTTTTGAACGAACTTAATTTGGGTGACAACAATAAACTATATACATATTTATATATAATTTATGTAACTTAGATTTATAAAATGTACTAATGATTATTTTGCTATTAAAATTCAGTATAATCCAGTCTTTAATTCTGCAGTGTTGAGCTGAAATTGAACGTCTGTCCTGTGATGTAGGCTATGTTTAGCTAAATTACAATATTATGTTCATTTTAAAAGCCAAATTTTAAAACCGGTCAGATTTGTTCCTTATGGAATTCTAAATGCACTTTCTTGTTGATTTTCTAAATGTTTATGACTATAAACGATAAATGTGTATATCTATTTATCTAGTCTATAAATAATACGAAACAAGACTTTCAGGAATATGTTGAACTTTGTGCCCCCCTCCCCTTTTTTTTTCTTTAGGAAGAAAAAAAAAACGGATTAAATTTGAGATTTCGGAGTTTTGTGTTTTAGGTGATTGAGGTGAAGTTTGATAAGTTTGATGTGGAGTCTGACACATACTGCCGCTTCGACTATGTGGCGTTCTTTAACGGAGGAGACAAAGACGATTCAAGACGCATCGGAAAATACTGCGGAGACACTGCGCCTCAGTCAGTGGTCACATTCATCTCTTGACTGCCATTTTATTATTAATATCATATGTTTAAACTAAACCAACAATGTTTTACAGTTGCATTAGTTACTGTTTTTTTGTGTGTGTGTGCCATCTGCAGGAACATTATTACCAATAGCAATGTGCTGTTGGTGCAGTTTGTTTCTGACCTTAGCGTGACTTCAGACGGATTCATGGCGTCGTACACTAGCATCCCACGTGGCCTCCGTACTCCGACTACAGGTGGCGATGTTGTGTCAGGACCCAGAGTGTCATCCACGGCCACGAAACCCCGTGTCACCCCGGGCAAACCGGTGAAACCTGTGGTCTTCACAACAGAAGCAACAACTATAACTACGACCACTACCACTGAACAGCCAATGGCACGACCCAAACCGGCAAGACCCTTTAGACCTGCGAGACGCCCATCCAGGAAACCAGAGCCAGGGGTATCCAGTCCAGGTGAGGAAGAGATACGAGTAACACATGATGCTGTTATGATCTATGGTTATGATTTATGATAACTTGTTACACATTGTTGAATGTCTTTTTCAGCCACAGACACAAACCCACTGTGCCCAGAAACATGTAAAAGAGATGGAACCTTCAAGACTAGTTTCTGTGCTAGTGAATTTGGTAAGTAATTACCCACACTGACAATTTGATGTAGAAGCAATTTTTACTCAAAAACTAATTTTCAAAATATTTTATAGTTAATTACAAAGAAACAACAACTACATATTTAATTAAATAATAAATTTCTTGGTAGAAAGATTTAAATAGTATTTTCATGTTAACTTACTGACCCCAAATTTCTGAGTGTAAAACTCTTTTAAATTCTGCCATTATTTACTCACTTTATTTCAGTTTGTTTTGATCGACATGTGCTGTCATATAATTAGAATATCATGAAAAAGTTGATTTATTTCACCAATTCCATTCAAAAATTGAAACTTGTGTATTATATCAATTCATTACACACAGACTGATATATTTAAAATGTTTATTTTATTTTAATTGTGATGTTTATAACTAACAACTAATGAAAATCCCAAATTCAGTATCTCAGAAAATTAGAATAGTGTGAAATGATTCAATATTGAAGATAATCATATAGTCAGCCAGTTAACTCAAAACACCTGCAAAGCCTTTAAATGGTCTCTCGGTCTAGTTCTGTGGGCTACACAATCATGGGGAAGACTGCTGACTTGACAGTTGTCCAAAAGACGATCATTGACACCTTGAACAAGGAGGGCAAGACACAAAAGGTCATTGCAAAAAAGGCTGGCTCATCACAGAGGTCTGTGTCCAAGCACATTAATAGAGAGGCGAAGGGAAGGAAAGGATGCGATATGCCAGACCCAAGAATGCGTACATGCTCATACTTTTCATTTTTATACTTTTTAGTTGGCCAAGATTTCTAAAAATCCTTTCTTTGTATTGGTCTTAAGTTATATTCTGATTGTCTGAGATACTGAATTTGGGATTTTCCTTAGTTGTCAGTTATAAACATCAAAATGAAAAGAAATAAACATTTGAAATATATCAGTCTGTGTGTAATGAATGAATATAATATACAAGTTTCACTTTTTGAATGATGATATTCTAACTATATGACCAGCACCTGTATATAATATAATGTAACTTAACATAATGTAATATAATATAATACAGAATAACAATAGGCTATAATCTCATTTTAAAGGGGTGAACTATAAGCGTGAATTATTTCAGTTTGTTTCAATGCCTCTCTTTCTCTCTCATTCTCAGTTATCACTGGTAAGCTGACAGCATTGAGTCCTGGACCTAATGGAAGTATGCAGGCCACAGTGTCTTTAATTAAGGCCTACAAGGCTGGTAGTCTTACCATCACCCAAGCTGGAGAAACCATGTCTGTCAAACTTTCGATAACCTGCAAGAGATGTCCATTTCTGCGCAGAGGTATATGGCTACATATGCACAGAAATACAGTACAAACCTGTGTCAGATTCCTTGTTCACTATTCCATAATAATTTCTCACAAATCAGCCAGTTACTGATTTATTGTCTCTTCATTAGGTCAAAACTATATCCTGATGGGTAATGTGGATGAGGAAGGCCGTGGTGTTCTCATTCCTGGTAGTTTCACTGCACTGTACAAAGCCCCACACCACAGGATACTGAGCAACATCAACAAGCAGCCGTGCTGATCTGAGCACTCACAGGGCCATGTTAGCACCATCAACCTTCAGAGCTCAGACACTAGATGAAAGCAATGGACAGTGATTAGACAAGAGCCCAAAAATTTCCAGTGCTTTGATTAGCTATAGTGTATTTCAAAATTGTCTACTCAGAACTGAATTTTGGTGAAGAATTTTAAAGTGAAGATATCTTTCATTCAAGTTAACATATACACACACTGAGATGTCATAAAATATATTTGTAATTTATGATGATGTAATGTATACAGGATTTATAAAACACATTATTGCGTTGAACTTTATTCTGTGTTGTTTTATTGGGATTGGCCTTTTCCTTTCATTGAAAGCTGGTTTTGAGTTTCAAAACGATTTATTTTTAAACCATTCTTCTAAATCATTTCTGCTATTGAATTAAAGCTGAAATGAAATAAATGAATAATGTAAATATGAGATAATTATTACATTTATTAATCGATTGATAAAAATAAAAAAATTGAATAATATATATTATTACTGTATAAATACTAACTTTTATGTTAATATTAAAATACAAATTTGATAAATCTAACTGAAATAAATAATATACTTGAATTAAAATTGCACCCATTTAATTTTCTTTCTTTCTTTCATTTTAATTCTCTTTTATCAATAGACTATCGACAGTTGCTATTCTTTCCATTGAAAATACACAAAGCCTTAAATTAATCACCAAAGACATTGTAGATTAATTAAATTAAATTAATTACAACTAAAATGAGTGAGTAGTTTTTTCTTTTTACATTTTGGGCCACTGTGCCAAGAGTGTGTTTGCATTAAGTAATTTAGTAAATATGGCAGATTTGAAGTGCCATAATATATTTTAGAATAAGCTCAAAATGAGTAAAGTTATTATGACTATTCACAAGCGGTTTTATTGACGATTTTCCAAACACTGATTGATCGAGTACACTAAGTTCTTTCAACATGTCTTCTTTTATTCATTCATTTTTATATTCTGAAACTAGAAAAGAGGAAAAGATGATTGATTCTCATGCTGCTTGGCGTACAAGCTTGCTTTTTTGCGTATGGGCCCGGGACTGTTTGAAACTAAAATCATGGGTTTAGTGTCATCTAGTGGCTGACGTTTTTACAGACACTGCTCAAAAAGAGCAATTCATTACTGCAGTTCCCTAAAAAAATAAAAACCTCTGTAACATGTCAGCTTTATAAATGCATCATGTAAATATCCAATCATAAGAAACATTAGCTCTTATAGGCCTATATCATCACGATATTAGATGCTTTAGAGACATCCATCAATGTCACTTAGGCCTACTTAAAGCGGATAATGACTTGCAAAGGCACAATGAAGCTAATACTTGTCCTGTGTCTGGTAACCAGGGAATTTCCTGTCTGTCCTCTGTGATGACAATGGGCCACTTTGCCATCTCTTATCTGAAGTCTGGATAATGGGTTTGTGTTTACACTGTGAAATTAAATTGCACAATGTCGGATGACAGTAATAATACACAGCCAGCCAAGCTAGAACATTTTAGAGTTGTAAAGTGGCAAAACATCCACAACATCTGTAGATTACATTATAAAGGATGAGACCAACAGTGAAGTGTTTTAACTTCATATTGCATTTTCATATACAGTGGGGTGCAATATTACAAACAATTAATTAATCAACTTCAAAATATTGTATTATCATGTATTTATTTTTTTTCTGTTTCATTTCATCACATTTAAATGAGACAAAGATTAAAAATACAAATGTTTATATATTTAAACTAAATTTTATTCAATACTCAAACTGTTTTGACACATTCATAGAATAAGAAAAAAATGATATCACGATAATTACTAAATGTACATACATTTTATATCAAAATTCCAGTGATAAGTACAAAATGTTTTCTTTTGCCTGAAATGCATTCATAAACCTCTAAAAAACCAACCGTGGTTTGTCATCTGAAAAACAACAGGCAATCATACATCCAGGATCAGATTTGCACAACAAAACACATAACCATTACATTTGTATTTAAAAAATCCAGCTCTCTTCCTGTTTTTCCATTCCATGTGGCCTGCACACTCTGTCTCCCTTGAAACATTATATTATATTTCAACACAGTAAGAACAAGACCAGTGAACCAGTGAAAACACTGACATCTTTACTAAATACTAAATATTTAGTTTAATTACAAATGATGGAACAGTCTAGTAGGCTCCTACAACGCTCCTCTACGCTGGACATCTACAGCCAGGTACAAGGCCAGGGATTCTGGGAAAGAAGCCCAAAGGTCAGCAGGTGGCGTCAATAATATTTCCTTCCATCTGGTGGCGATAAACTACTCGTGCTTTATGGGAAAAATAGACAGGGCGTGTGGTGCTTTCCTCTCCGTCGTAACCCCAGGAGACTGTCGGAGAGAAGCAAGGTTGCACCTCAACAGATGGCACTGTGAATGCAAAGAGAGAGAGGAAATAAATGTTTGATGATGGGTACTGAAAAATGGTTTGATTTATTACTTAATTAGCAACATATCAGGACAAAATCTGGTAAACAAGGCGACTTACCAGGCGGAGGAGGGCACAGCCTGCTTTTACCCAGGTCTTTACAGCGTTTGTACCAAGGAAAACACTGCAAGACTTTCTTACCCATGGCTTACCCAATCTAGAAGACTGGAGAGAGATCATAAAGTGTAAGATCTACTGATTGATTAACGTGGACTTTTAGTGCCATTGTGTGTGTGTGTGTGTGTGTGTGTGTGTGTTTCAAGCTTATCTCACTTCTCCGACTGGAACGTTTGCTGATAGGTGAAAGCGGGAGATTGCTAATAATGGCTCAAAGAAACAAAGAGCTCATTCATCCTTTTAGGATTAATCCTCAGTCGTGTCTGAGGCTTGTTACGGTGCTCTATCACTTGATCTGGACACATAGCTGTGTTCCCTGACCCACTTCAGAGGCCTGGACAACAGCCCGAGAACAACCAGCTCTGTCTCCATGATCAGTCACAAAGTCAGTGTTTATGAATCTTACTTACAAGGGATCTGCTATATAACAGAACACTTCTGTTAAGTAAATAATGAGCAGGACCACCCATGTATTTAGTAGGATGGGACAATGATTTAATTTGTCATCTATAAATCATTCAAATGTGCTGCAAATGTATTTCTGGTTTATTCATCTGCTAAACTTACCAACCAGAGATAGAATATTTTTCAAAATAAGAAAATTTCAATTAATATATTTTTTTAATTAAATAAAGATTAATGAACAAACAAATCAATATTCTTTATACAATTGAGAAGTTTACAATATTCTATTTGTTATTTACATTCCTTATTAAGCAGACACTGTTAAGCAAACAAATAAAGAATACTATTAGAAAATTGTTATAAATGTAAAGTTATATTTTGAAATGGAATATATATATATATATATATATATATATATATATATATATATATATATATATATATATATAATAGAGGGGTTTACAGAAATGCAGGCTGTGGACAATTTGAATAAATTGAATGAATGATTGAATAAATAAATAAATAAATATTATATAAATTTTATTTATTTATCTATCAATTTATTTATTTAAATGTGCTATAGTTTAGAATTGTCAAAATAACATGCTTTAGTACAGTGGCAATATAAAAAAAATATTTGAATTTAGTTACTTTATGTTGTACTATCAATCTTAACTTATATAACTTCTATAACTCAAATTATTGATTGGTGGGCTTTATAAACCAAAATACAAATGCTACAAATTCGCAAGGAGCTGATAATATTTTGGGGTCATTTACATCAACAAACTTGACCCCTGTCACCCCTGTCACCGCTCACTGATCCCTTGATTGAGCACCGAACCTAGCCGATAGATGCGAGAAAGAAGCTTTGTCATTCTATGAAAAGTATCTTACATAAAACTCAACCGAAGGGAGGTTAATCCTTCATTTAAGAAAATCAGAATAGAGCGATTTGGCGCGCGCTGCACACACGAACACGTCACAGATCAAATGAGCGCGAACCCAGACAAACATGAGCCCAGCATCAGCAATCTGACACAGACATTGTTTATAGCCAACAAGTCACAAAAATTTAATTCTAAACTCTTAAAATTCAGAGTAGAACTGCTTTATAACTTATAGTTCAAGTAGCAGGAAATATTATAAAAATTCACGTTAACAATATTATAGGCATAAAAGAGTATATGTAGCTATTATGTCAAGCTCACTAAACATTTATGCATGATGCATATATATTAAAAAGTTGTTTTGCCCAAGCTATAACATAATCTTTGCCTACGACACACACGACCACGACCATGTTATTCACCAACTTGTTTCAAACCTGTAGAGAAACGAAGAAACGCTGCGTGTCTTATCCAGTGATCTGTTGCATCTGCTGCGTTTGAAACTCTGGCTCCATGAGAGTGTGCTCGTGCTGGTCCCTATAGAGGTCGTCTTATGGCAGTGATCAGGACGCATTCCCGGCGGATAGGCTACTGATGCTCTATCTGCCCCTCTGTTCCGTTACCTCGGTTGCGTATTAAAGCTTTGACAGAGCGTGCGCGGAACGCCATGGGAAATTTCCACAGACTGAGGCTTTAAATAACTAATCCTGCAAGCCACAACAAAAGCTCCTGACCTCAGGAGTGGCTGAGTACATTTCAGGGACGGAACTAGAACATTATTTTTCGGGTGGCAACACCAAAGCAAACAACATTAAATCATACGTAATCTAGGCTATAGTAGGCTATTATCTAGGCCTACAAGTAGGCTATTTAATTAAAAATAAATTATGGCCACAAGTAGCAATAGTCGGGGTCCAAAAACCAATGGCCCATGATTAGAGATTAACGGAAATGAACCTCATGATGCGCTTTTAAAAGGAAAGCTTACTTGATTCTTTAGGCTACTGAAACTTCGGGTTTGATGAAACCAGTTACAGCAAAACACAAGTGTCAAAAAGCGCAACAGACTTTAAAAAGAAATCACTCTTTCTTACTGTTTAAAGGAGAGGTCAAAATATTCCTTTTAAATGTTTACCGTCATAACTCATGAGGCATGTGATCATAATATATTTGATGTAAGTGTGAACGTATTCAACATTAAATCTTTATCTGAAGCATTTTTCTCAAGGCTCTTTTATTTTATTTTTTTCTATAATTATGTGTAGCCATAATTTTATTTTTTATTCATACCTCAATAGTAAAATATGGGTAATTTTATAAATCTTTTATTTAAATATATAAACTTGGAAAAGACAAATAAATGGTCTCATAATTTTAAATGCATTTTAAATCCATGGATATAGCCTGGCTACTTAAAAATGTTTTAGTGGGACTATAAAAATTAAATAAACATTTAAAGATCTAAAAAAAAAAAATCTATAAAAATGTAAATGTACAAAAAAAAAAAAAAAAAAAAAATGCTTACATTTATATTTTTTACTGGGATAAATCTTTTTTTTTTTTTTTTTTTACCCCTGGTACATTTTGTCCCCTTTCATCAGAAGTTGTCTTAGCAGACCTTCTTAATAAATTGCACTCAATAAATGAATGAATCACGTTAATGCCAATTAAAGCTGCTATAAAGGATGTTTTTGCCTGTAGCCTAGTGTCTGACAGATATCACTGATGTATGAAAAATTAAACTACTCGCTGTTGATATTTCATACATTTGTGGTGAAAATGTTTTATTTATTTTATAAGTTGTAAAAGGTGTTTGTACAGCAATAATAATTTTTTTTTTTTTTTTTTACAAATACTTTATCGTTATTCTTCATGTTAAATGTACAAAAAAATCACTAAAATACTAAAAACATGTTACAAAGGAACAGCATAAAAATATCTTTATTTGATTTTTAAAAATAGTTCCACCTTTTTTCACCATATGACAGACTTTAGGCTAGGAGCCATATTGAATTTAACACATGAAAACAAGGCTGTGAGGGATAGACTTAGGCTGATGATATGAGCAATGTTGCTGTCAACGGTTGAACGCATGAGACACGGGGCCCACGACAGATCTAAAATATCCAGATAAACTTATGTTGCCTGTTCTCAATGGGAAAGTGACCAAGCAACATTGCCTGGCAACACTGCTCAAAAAAGTTACCCCATGCATCCTAAGCCTTATTTACAATGCCACAGACTCAATAAAGATAGATCATGTCATTTTCACAACTTTAAAAACGTTTGTCTCTTTAGAAAATATGTTTTGACAGCTGAAAAATCCACTGAACGCAATGCACTTCAATCCCTCACAGCCTTGTTTTCATTCCTGTCAAAAATGAAATGGTGTTACCCTTAGCTCTATAGGTTGATCCAGTTAAAAAGGACTGAAAAACATCACTGCAAAAGCATGGCTAAAAAGAGTCTGGCAATGAATTAATTCCACAATTGTAAAAATTCTGTTTAACAAAACTAGTAAGAACATGGCACTGCTTTTATTGACATATTGGCACTCTTTAGTGCTCAAACCCACACGCTACCCTTTCCCTCGCTCTCTCCTGCTCCCTGCTGGCCACAGCAGCCCCCCAGGCCTCGATGATGTGATGCAGGCAGGTTCTTGTAGACAGCACGGCTGTAGGGGATGAAGCACAGGCCCAGCTGGAGATGGCGTGCCATCCTGCAGTAAGCGGCCAGAGCCAGAACCAGGAGCGGAGCCAGCAGCAGGAACCCCACCACCAGTAAAGCCACACAGCCTCCATCGTCCAAGAGATCTGAACAGTAGACTGAAGTACCGTGGTGCTGAACCTTTGGAACATACCGGGAGGAGTGCAAGAAAAGGGTTTAGTTAGGAAGATTTCACAAGAGAGGGAGGGAGGGGACTGATATATGTGCCTGATATATACTGTATATTCTCAGATCAGATAAGAGCATGATTACATTTACCAGCGATGAGAAAATGAATGAAAACATCCACATATGGTGAAGAAGTGGGAGTTGACAGCTCAGTTAGAGACGATTAACTTATCACTGTCGCAGTGAAATGATAAAGAGAGGATTACGTGTCAGAGTTGATTTCTTCTGCTCATCCAGGTGTTTTGTGTTAGTTTGACTGAACTCTAAGAAGTTTAGTCATCACACTAGGGCAATCTGAGCTGTCTTCATTTCTTTCGGAGGAAGAAAGATGCAATTTGGGGCTGGATAATAACAAATGCATCATACTACCTTTCAAAGCTGGGGTCATTTGGGGTCAGGACTCATTAAATTGATCAAAATTTACAGTAAAGACAAAGACATGCATAATGTTACAGTATATATATATATATATATATATATATATATATATATATATATATATATATATAAATGCAGTCCATATGAACTTCCTGTTCATCAAACAATGCTGAAAAATGTATCGCGGTTTCCACAAAAAAAAAAAAAAGAAGTGGCAAAGTAGCATATTAGAATGGGTTTTTGAAGGATCACGTGATACTGAAAAATTCTACTGAAATAGACAACAGTTATTTACATTTTTAATAATATTTCACAATATTACCGTTGTTCAAGTATTTTTTTTATCAAATAAATGCAGACTAGGTCAGCACTTCTTTAAAAAAATTAGAACGGTAATCGGTCAAGTAAATTTGGTCATTTTGGACTGGATATTAACTTTAAATTAACGTTGTCTTATTTATTTACTTAAGTTTCGTAACTCATTAGAAACCTCACTCACCGTTGAGTGGCAGAGGAAGCCAAACACGACCATGACGAGCGAAGGCAAGAGGATGAGGCCGAAGATCAGCGCCGCCAGACCCGCATTGAGCGCGGTGATGATCAGATTCTGTGCTGTGACCAGAACAGAGCAGGCCCAACAGTCCAGAGAGCCCCTCAGCTCCAGGGAAGACTCGTTCTCCGCACTGCCTGCTATCGAGTACGGAGGAGGAACCACCACACATGAGCTGGACACGTTTACCGGAGTACTCGAGGAGATGGAGCCGGTGTGATGGAGGCGCGGGTGAGGTGTGTTGGGCTCTCCTCGGTCCGTGGAGGTCTGCAGGGACGCGGGTTTCTCCAAGGTACCGTTACGGGAAACACTCATCCTGCCGTTCATCATGCTTTCAGGTATGAAAGTCTAGTGTTTGGCTGCAAATAAATAAATAAATAAATAATCAAACTAATAAATTAGCAACTGTAAATTGTCCAAAATACAGCAATAAATAGCTTTTTAAGTCATGCTATCAGCAATAAAATGACTATTAAAGGAATATTCCAGGATCAGAATAAGTTTAAGCTCAGTGGACACAGTAGATGTTTGTGTAATTATATTGATTACCATCAAACAAGTTCTTAGAATAAAGCAAAAGATTGAGACACTTTTGGGGCACATTGTTTGAAGGATGTAAAAATGAAGCTTAATTTTGTAAAAACACTGACATCAATTCCTGCTTTAAAACTAGTGTATTATTCGGACTATAAGGCTGTTCAACGTTTATGAATGTAGCACAGTTCACTTTAATTGTAAGTGCCTCGCTGTAACCCAAACTTTTGCTTTTTTTTTTTTTTTTAAGTGAAAAATAATTGTTTTGTTCATCAGCGTTGTGGCACAAATGCTGTTGACTGAGCTTAACTTGCTTTAAAAAAGAATATTCATTTAAAAGAAAAACAACTGTTGCTGGAAACTCAAAAGTGTGGACTGTATACCTACAAAAAGGTCTGGGAAAATGTAGAGAAAGCAAACGGTGATAACTAACACTGAAGATCAGGAAATGAAGACGCTGACCCCACCCCGATCTCCAGGATGACCAAAAAAATACTAAACAATAACTCTGGAACAGCTCATCAGGAAACGCTGACTGCTGACCAGACCACGAATACTATAAAACAGCGGAACCCCAAAAGAGCAACATCCTAAAGAAAGAGTCATAAATAGCCCTTTAACAGCTTGTTACAGATTCACAATAATAATTTGAGTGAATGCCAGGAAAATATTAATTATCCTCTAATTTATGCAGTTTAGTGCCTTTGATCAGTAATACACATTGAGTAGTATGGCACTGAGGACAGATGTTAGAGCACAGATCATCATGTTCTCTGTCAGTCGAAATGTTTTAGATTGTGACTTCTTATTCTTTCTGTAAGTCTTCTGCTTAATCTTGTTTATTTGGAGTGGGCCCAGTGAATACAAGTATGCCACCATGACTATATCTTACATTCTGATTCAAGATACATAATATCAGACAACATATCTAAAAAAATATAAATGGGGTTTTGACAGGACATAGACATAGTCTTAAGGAAACCAAAGTCAGTATATGGCAGAAAACTGAAACTGAACTGAGCACAAACTGATGAGACAAGTTCAAACAACTGTTTATCACTGGTGTATTGAAAACTATTTTTAGATTAAGAATATATTTAATCTGAATCCAAGGTACCAGGTCTTAATGTTTCTTACTGATCAAACAATTTACTCAAAGCCTGAATGATTTAAAGGCCACATATCAGCATATTTAAATATGTATACATACAAATGTAATTCATACACTGCTTGTCAAAAGTTTGGAATAACTGGGATTTTTTAAATATTAAATTCTAACCAAGACTGCATTTATTTGATAACAAATACAGCATTGTGAAATATTTTTACAATTGGAAATAACCGTTTTCTATTTGATAATATTTTAAAATGTAATTCGTTCCTGTGATAGCAAAGCTGAATTTTCAACATGGTTACTCCTGTTTTCAGTGTCATACGATCTTTCAGAAATCATTCTAATATGATTTAAAAAATCTACACCAAAATCAAATATTACTGACGTCATTTTTCAGGGTCAGCACGATATAAAGTAAAACCCTAAAACACATTTACATCATGAAACAGGGCTGTTTATATAAGTCAAAAACACAATCCAAAGACTAAAATTTTCTAGACTTACGTTAGAGTAATAAAGTTGGTCGCCCGTTCTCTCACAGACCACCTTTCTTCCTGCAGAGAAATGTCCTTTTCTTGTTATATAATTTCCTATCCCCAGTGAATCCTCCACACTGGCTGAGACGATTATTTCAGTCTGTTATATATGTACGTCTTATTCATCTACGTTTCATGTCCACTGGCTCTGGGTAAAACTGTTTCAGCCTGTTCTCTTCCTCCTTTCCTGCTCCTCTCTTTCCTTCCTTTGACGAAGATGTCCTGCCTTGGTAACTCTGTAATATCTCTCCGCTCCCACTTCTCTTTCTGGCCTCCCCCTGCATTAGCTGGGGCATTTAGGATTGTGGGGTTTTGGGTAGTGGGGGGCGTAGTCTTATCCAGGAGATTTTTTTGCCCAATAAGATGGATGTCCTCGACTCCCTTTATAGCTACACACTGTTTTGCACATTGCACTGAATAAATTTGGAGTAGGATTTACCTTTTTCACTCAGAAATAGTAAGTTGGTTTCATTTCTTCCAAAGAAACGGCAAGTAACATTGAATTAAAATAGAAAGCATTGAATTAAAATGTTGTGCATGTTATGACGGTATGTTTTTTTCTGATGCTATTACATTTTTATTTTGTGCATGTGAGACCATTGAATAGATCTTTACATGCACGTTATACAAAACTGACATTTTATAAAAGCAAACCTGATTGTGACTGAATCGGCCATTGCATAACCCTGGTCACAACCTCTGTATTTTAATCGCAGTGGTAGAAAAGAACCATGACTCTGATCTAAAATCTCAATCACTATAGAAATACTCAGATGTCCTAAGGAAAATATATATTAAGATCAAAGATATAAAAAAACTGTGAAATTTAAAGGAGATTGCCAAAACTCCAAGTGGCACAGAAAGAGATCAAGAAGGCTTTCTCTCCTGAGTTACAACAGTATGTGAAATACTGTGTATAAGAGTTAAAGTCTTAAACGCATGTCTGAATCACTCTCTAAATCATGGCTCTTTGTGTGATGGTTCCCTTTAGTTCGGCTGCAGCTACAGCAGGGGGAGTCCATGTCTGTTTAATATCTCTCAGGATGTGTCCGAGCTGTCAGGACACAGGGGGTGTGGGGATGTTTTTCGGAGATTTCAGCAGACGGGATGTAGATTGGCTGTTTTTGAGTGAGATACTGGAGGCTTTTGCTATTATATTATATCTTCATTTTCCATTTGCATTTAGCATAGTTTTGTTCGCAGCTCTGTGATTTTATCAGAACAGAAAAACATTTTCAGATCACGACCCACCAGTTGAGAACTGTGACGGAGTGGACTGGATAAGTTAACAGGGGTGAAAACAGGATATCTTAATACATTTACAGTTGTTTATTTATTTATTCATTCATTCACGGTAGGGAGATAAAAAGGGTTGCTGGTCAAATACACAAGTTAAGTGTGGAGGGATGGTGAAAAACGAGATATATCCTGACAGTCTTCCTGTCCTTGGAGCCAGGATTTCCGCAGTAAAGTCCGGAGAGAGCGCGCTGAGGTGTCAGCGAAACATTACTCCTGTCCCATGACCTCTGCAGGCCTCCGCTTCCACTTCCACACACACACACACACACACACACACACAATCCAGAATAACACGCAAACACATGCAAATGTATCAGAATGTTTTATTTTTATAGTTAGAATTATATCAGGTATAACACACAAAATTCACAAAATGTTTTAGACAAGTCTGGCTCAGTTCCTTAATGTTTTCCTTTTCTTTTTTTAATTTCATCTTTTCTTTTTTAGTACAGTAAAACGAATAAACAAACCAAAAAAAAAAAAAACGGACCTGAAAACAAACTCCGAGAGGTATCAATGGAACCCAAATTTGAAAACGCGCAATAATCTGCAATTCATCAAGAACGATACAAATTAGAACGGGTCATAATTATCATAACAGCTAGGATGACTGGAATCATACACGTGTCACAATATCATGTAAAGCAAACAGATTGAATGTGTTAAATATACAGTACAAAGACATTCAGTTCAGAAAAGTGTACTGACTCTGTTCTAAGCACCAACTTGTGAGATTAAATTCATGTTTTCAAACCTACAGATCATTTATACAGACAGAGAGAGACCAGGGAGGGAGGGAGGGAGGGAGGGAGGGGGATCAGCACCATTTGGAATCAGACGTTCCCCCGTAAGCCTCACCACATCAGCACAACAGAAAGATCGACAAAATATGCATGTCTCAGAAAAGAGAAGCATCACAGAACGGTCAATAAATACAAAAGGTAAATAAATAAAAATAAGCAAAACCAGCAAAGAATAATGATTCAAAACTTAAGAAAATCTAATTAAAGGAGTCAATCAGATTGAGAAATGCATCAAAAAGTTCGCAGGAATGTTTTTTTTTTCCTCTCCTTTTTTTTTTTCAGTTGTACAAAAAAGTTTCACATAACACGCACAAGGTTTTCCAGACAAATGCAATCAAATAAGTTTTGGATTAAACCCGTATTTTTTTTTATTTTTATTTTTTTTTGTGGGGTTGGGGGAATAACTGTTACATATACTGTACCTCACGTGATATTTTAATGCTCTAAGAAAATTTTATATTATCTATTTAATCAAATACAATGAAATCAGCTTTTGTCTAAATGCATACCACAAGGCCCAAATGGTGTTAGTCTAGACTGTTAAAAAAGTTTTTTTTTTTCTTTCCGAAAACCCTTGACAACTTAAAAAAATAGCACCCAGTCAAATATGCAAATACCATTTACAAAGGTCAGACATGTAGTAAATGTGACATGACCGAAACAACAGAAAAACAGAACGCAATGCCACTGCAATGGTCATCAGCTCCAAGGGAAATCAATCCCCTGCTGTTATATACTGTATGTTGTATCAAAGCACCACTCATTCAGAGACACAGAATAACTGGACTGGTGAAATCGTCTTCCATTTGCATAAAAAAGTAAACTACATCAGTACCTGAATTAATGCACATGCTAGGCAAGTTGACAATTTTTTAAAAAGGAATCACAGCAGTTATCCATTGTAGATGAGTGACCTGATAGCCAAGTTACACCTTATTGTTAAAGTCCATTGATGTAGCACCACTCTAGTCATTCTATAACCAGGAGCATGAGAACTATCAGATGTCCCGTCAGTAGCTGGTTGAGGGGAAGACGACTGCGCTGGAGAGACATCTGCTGATAGTATTGTAAACAATGTGAAGTAAACAGCGATTTGACTGGCTGTTCCACAAGCCTGCAGTAGTGGTTTTGGTAATAAAAATAAAAATAAGGAGAACGTAAAGTTTGTGCCACTGATTTGAGGCAGAAGGGTGGGAGATTTGGTTATGGCTGTGTAGTCTCAGACATCAAGTTCATCTACTGCACGGGACTGGAGCCTAGGAAGAGAAAACTCATGCATTACTATTGCTGTGAAAATAATTCCAATGTAATTGTTTGGTCAATGACGATGCCGTTGATGGATTATTTTATTTTTAAGTACTGTATATCCGGGTAACATTTCTTATTGTTAATTATATAATGCATACTGGAAACGAAGCCTATTTTATAAAAATGGCATTACATATTGACATTTTATTTTAAACACAGTTCACATTTCACAAAAATGTTGCAAATTCTATTTTGCATACTGAAAATGAAGCTTCTTTTTTCAATTAAAATAAAATAAAAAAACATCATTACATGGTGATTTTTTTTAAACGTGTCCTGTATTTCACAAAAATATTATGCATTCTATTTTGAATACTGAAAATTGTCAATTTTCAAAAAATAAAAATACTTCATTTAAAAAATGTCACTTTACTTATTTAGTTTAGTTTATTGTGATTGTATTATATTATTGTAAACAGTATTATTTTGAAACACATCAGGATCACATTTTACAAATTCAATTTAGCATAATGAAAATTAGGCCTACTTAAAATGATACATATATAAATTAGCATATTTTACTTTAAACATGTCCATGTCACTTTCCACAAAAATATTGTAATAATTATTTGCATTCTGAAAATGAAGATTATTTAAAAAATAAAAACAACAAAATAAAATAATCATGTAATTTTATATGTTTTTATTTTATTTTATTTCATTTTACATAAGTTATACACATTTTATCATTACATTTTATTTTACTCTTATTTTTTATATATATGTTCTGGTCACATTTCACAAAATAATTATAAATTCTAGTATACTGAAAATGAAGATTTAAAAAAAAAAAAAAAAAAAAAGAAAAGTACAATAAAATATTATCACATGTTACACTAGTTCATTAGTGTGTATGGGAGTGTTTGTCTTACTAGGGTGAAGTTATCATATGTGTTCATGAGCTCATTGATGCGGTACTGCTCCAGCACCACCACCCCGCTCAGACTGGGGCTGTGCTCCCGAGCGCAGTCCTCACAGTGAACCATGTACGTCTTCCTACTGCTGCTCTCACTGGTCACAAACAGGAGGTTAAACACCTCCACCTGTTCACACACACACACACACACACACACACAGTCACGTACATCAACAAGATACTACGACCTATGACAGAATATTATTTTTCATCAATGTATTGAGTGCTGGTGGTCCTCACGTCGCACTCGTTGCAGTAGTACGCTGGCTCATCCTTCACCCTGCTCTGATAGGAGATCTTCTTCCCTGCAGACACCAGCTGGTCCCTCAAAATCTGAATATGTTTGATGGATTGGAGTAGACAATGTCTGAAAGACAAGACAAGAAGGAGGTGGAACTATAAAACGATTGAATGTAGGTTTTAATGACACAAATAATGCAACGCCGCACTCACTTGATCATCTTAAATGTGTTTGGGTCTGTGATCTTGATTGTGCGGGCGACGTTCCAGGACACGTGAATCATGGGGACGATTGATTTGACTTTCTTGAACTCGTTCCACTCAAAACGTTCAAGAGCCAGCTGGTATTGATAGGCTGGAAAGACAAAGGGCATGATACAGCAAGAGCCGAAAGTATATGCATTATATGTTTGGCGAATGTTTATGGCGCCCCCTATCGTCTCACTATAGACTCACCATTTAAAGGGCCCACGTTCCAGGCAATGTTGTTGCACCAGCCCACGGCTTGGACCCAGTGCACAGTGCCAGCGTTGATCCACACGAGGTCACCAGGTCTCTGAATGAAGCGGTACACTGGGATGTTTGAACAGTACAGATCCTCCAGAACCGGCCACCACGAGCCTGTCAGATAGTCCACACCATGCCTAACACACAAGACATATTGCTTTATATTTAATCGTATTTGTCATTGTGCTAAGCCATAAAAAATAACTGCCGTGTGTGATCCAAAACGTACTTTTCGCATAAGTCACTGATGGCTTTCCAGTAGTGTTCATGGACGGCAAACCACTCACAGTCTCCAGGGCCAATATTGATGTTCACTGAACAGAAGTTATTATTTTCCTGATGTCCTAGAGAGAGGAAAATCAGACTTTCAGTTTTTACAGAAGTTTTGTTTTGTTGTTTTATTTTAAACACATTCAAGTCTCATTTAACAAAGTCTATGCAATATAATAAAAATAAAGTTTTGCTTCGGCTAAAATAAAAATAAAATATCATCTGATAATGATATCTTAATTCGAATTTTATTTTGAACAAGACAAATTTAAATGAAATATATTTCACAAAAAATAAAAACACAAAATCTAATTTTGTCTATTTTAATAAATAAAAAAACATATTTAGATTTTTTTTATTATTAACATCTGAAGGTATTGTTTTACAAAAATATTATAATTATAAATTCTATTTATCATAATGAAAAATGAAGCCTTTTTTAAACAAATGTAAGTAAATAAAGGCAAATTAAAAAAAATGTCTTGAGAAGATGTCAAGACTTCAGGTTTGTGACCATGTTTTGTTTTGCTTTATTTTAAATATATCCAGGCCATATAAAAAAAAAGAGGAATTTTGTATGATGATGATGCAGCATATTTAAAATAAAATAAAAATAAAATTCAACTGTATGATATTAGTGTGCATTTGAAAGAGTGTAAAAAGGTTTTGTTATTCTCAAGGAGACCAAACTTGTGAACGGTAGGCTAGTAAAACCTGACAAAAAAATAAAAAATAAAAAATAAAGAAAAATAACAGCTTGGTAAATAAATTCAGTAATGTCTTATTTCAGAAATAACTTAGTGAGGGTGAGAGAAATCCCAAATGCACAAGTACCTTGTGTGTATGTGTGTGTGTGTGTACACTTACCTGGTGTGCGGCTGCCAGGGACCTTCATATAAAGTTGGACTGTGTTCATGCCCAGAATAGTGTGGCCAACGTGACTCAGCATGTTCGCGCTGGAGGACACACGCATGAACGCAGGCAACTTCAACAGCTCCTGCAGCTGCAGCTTCCACCTGAAGACAAGTACGTACAGATGTTTTATAGAATATAATTATATTGCGCATAATCCCCATAGTCTCCCTGCCCAACATTATTTTATGAAATTCTGTCAAAGTGAACATCTCTCACCGTTTTGGGTCTGATAAGTCAATGTTGGTTCCAAATTTGATGATTTTTCCAATGGCCTTCTGCTCTGGGCTGTTAAAACAATTTTTTTCAGAGACAGCGTTAAAAAAATACAAAATAAAATTCAACCTGGCTCTTATAATAGCAATCTATTTCGTTTTATGATAGTTTAACCATTAAATGTTAGTTTTGACTTTACCTGGTTGTGGGGATAGAAGTCCCAGTATTTCCTTGGGGGTTGGATTTTTTCACATTTTCTTCCTCTGATTTGTCTTCTTCATCCTCATCTTCACTATCTTTCTCTTCCTAAAAATAGAGATAACTGTCACTTTCTTAAAATTGATTTTGAGTGTGTGTGTGCCTCTGTACCTAGAACTTCCAGGCGATTGCCTGGAGCCTCAGCATCATCAAACTGCATTACCCTTGCCCTGAGAGGGACGAAAAGGGACATTTCACGTAATCATTTGTCATTTCACTTAATATGACTTTACTAGGTGAGGCAGACTGTTATGCTGTCACCAGTGCTGTTTTCCCGTTGAGACTTAGATGACTTTGACTCCAGTTAAGCGTGAGATCGAGTTGATTTCTGATCCCACTGAGGCGCTCATGGTAACAATATCTACCTGTAAGCTCTCCTGGAAACTGGATGCTTGGTACTGTGCATATTTAGCGATGGTGGTGTGAGATCTGCTGCTTTCGCATGGCCAGGTCTGGGCGGATCCTGAATGGTTCCAGTTCTCGTCTGCCGGCTGCTGCACCTGAGTCCTCACCTCCACTGCATGCTCGGAGTTGGCCTCCACCAGGGATTTAGTGGAGAACAGACCCAGGTCTACCAGAAAGACAAGAATGTTATAGGCTACACTTGAAAACCATCTTTTTTTCGATGTTTTTGACTTTTATCCATCCTGATCTTTTTGAAAACAATGTTTAGTCATGTCACACATTGAAGCAATGGATATCTATGTTTATACCTGTATGTGCCTGTTATATGGTATTCACTTGTAAAGTGTTGCTAACCTTAGACTATTTGTTACTTTGTACAATCTTTGCTCATATTACATTCTAGCAAATATTCAAAAATGTACTCGCAATTGTTGTCCTGTGGAGTGCGTGTGTGTTTGTGATATATATTGTATTTTCTCACTGAGACGGAGAGATCCAGCCAGCCCTCTGATGACAGTAACAGCATTTTTAGGGTCTGTGCAGAATTGCAGCAGCACCGGAGAAAAAGCATCTCTTTTACTCTCAAGCTAAAGATACAAAAACATAAATACAGAGTCAGAATAACAGACATCAAACAGACAAGTTATACGGTTATTGTTTTTCGTTATAACAACAATAAAGACCTCTAATGTATCCATATAAACTAATGTCTGACAGAGCATATGATTAATAAATAATAATAAATTACAGTACTTTAATAAACCTTATGAACTGATTGGCTTCAACTCACATAAATGCTCGGTGTTGGAGGGTTCAGTTTGTTTCTGGGAATAGGAGTGTCGTTGGACAGGACAGGTTTCATTGAAAATGCTGGAAGCAGGTATGACTCCCGAAACTTGCTGTTGATATTTGCCCCTCTGTCACAGAAACAGAAAGGGTGTATGTGTAAATGCACAGAAAGAAAACAGAAAAAAAAATGGAACGAAGCGACATGGTTCATATTCCCGATCAAAGTCATAATAATAAGTTTAGAGTTTTATTAATAGGTGCTAGGGTGGTGCCATGTGGTTTCTAAGTGGTTCTTTTAGCACATTTGTAACTTACTTGCAGGCGCGTATGACCTCAGTTGCGTTATTTTTTATGTTGATGGTATTGAGTGGCATGGTCTTCTGCTCGATCTCTGAGACGATGAAAGTCTGCCGACCTTCGCTCTCAATCTTGACCAAACGGATCCTCAGTTCTTTCAAGGGAATTTTAGACAACTCCTGCAGATTAAGGAGATTGACCCGTTCCAGCAGCAGAGGTCTGCTGGAGGGTGTCACAGTAAGAGAGGTTTGTGTGTTGGTTGGAGCAGATGTAGATGATGCCGTAGCAGATGTATCAGCCTTTAGTGTGTCTTCTTTCATGGCCTCTTTTTTAACGTCGGTCTCTTTTCCTCTCTCGACTTCTTTAGATTCTTTCAAGTAAATAATTTGGTTTTCTGGGACAACCTGTTTGTTCTTGACTTCCACCAAGTGCTCATTTAAACCTTCAAAGGATGAATCCTTTCTCTCTGTCTCGTCCTTCACTGTTTCCTTTTTATTCTCTCCACCATTGGTCTTTTGGTTATCTTCTCCTTTTGCGTTCCTACCAGCTTTTTTTGGAGACTTCACTTGTTCTTTCTGTCTGGCCCTGTCTTGTTCCTTTTCTCTCTCAATAGATGTGGGCCCGCTGACTTTCATTGCCTTTGACACAGGGCTGGAGTTTTGATTGAGCAGAAGCTCGCAGCTCTGTACTAGTTTGGCCTGCAGGGTGGCGGGAGACATTAGAGGTTCCTTATCCTCCAGTGAAGTGCAGGCTGGGTCTTTAGCTACTTTGATCTCCACTTGTTCATCCATCTTCTGCACTTCAGTTTCCTTCTTTTCTTCTTCCTTTGCACTGTTTTCCATTCTTTCTTCCTCGGTTTTACTCTCTTTGTCTTTTTCCGCAGGCTGGATCAGGGGTGGTGAGACCTTATCTGGGATTTCTGTGGTTGGAGATGTGGCAGGTGGACTATGCTGGTCTGGAGGGCGGATCTCAGGACCCAAGGACAGAGATGATGAGTATTTCACCCCAACCAGGGCACCAGGGGGTGGCCGACCAAATGGCCCACCCCTGTAAGTGTACCTATGGCTGCCCATCGCTGAGGTTGCTGATTTGAATGCGTCCATTTGATGCAAGTGTGGTTTGTTGGGCTCAGAGCTGCTTGCTGCATCAGGACTACTATCTCTCTGCTCTCCTTCTCTCTTTTCTTCATCCTCTTCCTCAGTGTCCATTGCTTTAGAACACTCAGGAAGGCCGTACAGTTTGGCCAGGTCACTGTGGCAATAGTCAACTCCAGTGTTGATCTCCACTGGGTCTCTGAATGGAGATGAGTGTGTTGGACTAGGTTGTAGTACTGGCCTCCTCAGTACTCGTACCATTTCTCCCTCTTTCCCTTCCTCATCATCATCATCACCTAAGTCTGACACCGGAGAGCCCTGCCAGCTCAGAACAGGTGGGCTTGTTGGTGGGTCCAGCTTTAGGAGTTCTTCACTATAGGTGCAGTGAGCCGGTAAGAGGTCTGGGGCACTATGCAACCCTAAGACACCCTCCTTGGTTCTGATGGGTTCTTTTTCACAAACCTTCTGCTTATTGGGAAGAATACGTTTGGAGCTGCCAACATCATGGGCCTCTACACAGTCTTCATCACTAGTGTCTACATGGTCAGGCTCAGAAAATTCTGATTGGTCGTCAACCTCTAAGGCTTTAGAATTGGCTCTGTGGGTTGACTGGCATGGAGAACAATGGTTATTACTGACAGGAGGAGATGTGGAAGGTGGGATGAACCCTGAGGTGTGTCTAGAGAACTCTTCCTCTCTGTTATTGAGATGAAGCGGCTCAGACAGTAGGTCATCCAGGAGAGGTTCAGAATCACTGGTATACAATGTTCCTAAATTGGGAGATGCTGATTTCGTAGTTGGCATCTCACTCTTCCTGTCTTCATGCATTCCCTTTTTCCTCTCCTCCTTTGCTCTTCTAGTTATCTGTCCCAACTTTCGGCCATTTAGATGTATGTTCTTCTTATCATGCCCCTTTCTTCCATCCCTCATCTTTTTCTTTTTCCTGTCCTCCATTTTTTTCTCCATCCGTTCTCTTGTGTCTAACAGCTCTCCTTCCTTCTTTTTATCCTTCCTCCTTAATTGCTCCTTGTGCCTCCTCTTGGCATTAATATGTTTTAAGAGTTCAGTGTCCAGCTTGCTGAGGGAGCTCTCTTGGGTGGATTTAAATCCAGTCTGATGTTTAGAGTGCCTGCTCTTCTTCATTTCTGACTTCTGTGCCCTCATACCTCTGTCTGAGGTTTGAGTGCTGTGTTCAGAAGGGGAGTCTGAGTCTCTCTGATTGTATTTCTCTGGAGTCCTCCATTCTGAACAATCTGTGACTCTACCCTCTGCATTGCTGTATGGCTGAAAGGGACTCCGTTGGCGGTTAATGTGTTTAGATGTGCTTGGCCGTTTTCTGTCCCCACTCACAGACTCTTTAGACTCCAGGCCAGAGGTGGTACGCCCAATCTCCTGTAAAGACACAAATGACCAAACAATTCACAAATCTATACTAATACATAAGAGTAGCTCAATATATTTGAATTACTTTTTAATATGTAATCGTTTTGGCTTTTATGGACTTGACATTTAATTGATAGCCTTGCATTGTCAGAATTCTGACTACTGATATTAAGTCTTGGAGCTTATTCTGGCCAAGAACTCCCACTTATACAGTCTGTGGGTGTGTTGTCTGAGGCTGAGACGAGTTCTTTATAGTTGACCCAGAAATGAAAATTCTTCCTTTATTTACTCACACTGCTGCCATGTTTTCCAGAGCGGCTCTGTGTTTTCCAGGCAGGCTGTGCTGTGTTGAATCTGGGCTGAGGTACTGAGGTGGCTGGGCTGCTGAAGGGGCCGGTGTGCCTCTGTGGTGGAGGGAGCTGGTGATGCTGACTGTAAGGCACACTGGTGAGGTTTGCTGGTGATGGGCAATCCCAGCCCCCTTTGGCCCCACGGGGATGGGGGCCTAGATGATCTCGGACCGGATTATGGGGTTGCCCCTGTTTGGTGGGTTTCTTGCTATGGAGGCCCTGGCTTGGGGCACTGTTCGGTCTGTGATCTCTCATGACTGTATGACTGGACTCCTTTTAAATAAGTGAAATAAGGATGAACATGAGCAGCACAAAGTATATAATTGTAAATATAAAGAAAAGAAGTATGTGATTAGACTTGTTAATGTGTATTGAAGTTATAAAGTGTATAGAGTTATAAACCTTCCTTAAAGGGATAGTTCACCCAAAAATGAAAATTTGCCATGATTTACTCACCCTCAGGGCATCCTAGGCATATCTGACATTCCTCGCAATCGCAGTTATATTTAAAAATTTTTACAGGCTCTTCCAAGCTGTATAATGACAGTGAATAATGCCCTCATATGACTGGAAACTGGAGATTACTGTTTATACATTTGTAAAAATCTACATTTTTTTACACTAATGCATCATTTCGCTTCAGAATGCATTTATTAAAACCCCCGGAGCCATGTGGAGTAGTTTTATGATGGATGGATGCACTTTTTTTCGGCTTCAAAAACAGGGGCACCATTCACTGTCATTATAAAGCTTGGAAGAGCCAGGACAATTTTTAAAAACTCTGATTGGATTCATCTGAAAGATGAATGTCAGATACGCCTAAGATGCCCTGATGGTGAGTAAATCATGGGCTAATTTTTGTTTTTGGGTGAACTATGCCTTTAAACTGCTGCTGTCTTTCAGGGATATATAGAAAATCAGTTGTACAAAAACCACAGCTGGGACCACAGGTCTACCTGAAAATGAGAGGGACTCTTCTCAGACAGGCTCCAGGGCATTGAGCTTTTGTATGCTGGGCTCCATGGCCGAGGTGGATGTGATGGAGGTGGACGGTTGATGAAATATTTTTCTCTTGGGTGGAAATTCTGCAGAATTTATCAAAGGCTCATGTATTATCACTGAAGGATGTTCTCATTCTGACCAGCAGATGGTGCTTACTGCCTCTTTATAACCAAAACGTTAGACTGACATATCACTTTATACCCAAAAACTAACTGTAAATGTAAATAGTAGCTGTCTTTGCACATTAATTTTAACAAGAAAAATAACATGACTGACCTGATGAGAGCTTATGCTCTTGTTCCTCTTGCTGGGACAGTCGTCTCGTGAAGGGGATGGGTTCCGGAGTGGTGGTGAGATATTGGGAGGAGGTGCTGGACGTTTGAGAGAGGGCCCTTGTAAAGTCCTGGACTGAGTCGACTGTGTCCATTTCTCTCCTTGGGTCTGTGGGGCACACCCAGTGGAACGCTGCTGCTGATGCGGACCCCCATACTGAAACAGGAAATAGCATCAAGTCAGTCAGGAAATGAAGAGTTCTTTTGTGTTTTGCTCATCTTTGATAGCACTGTAGCTCTATAAATGTGTACGTCCTCACCCTGTGTGGCTGGCTGCTGTGATTGTTGCTGCTAGAGAGGTGTCCTCCACACCCTGAGCTGTAGTTTAGGGTGGAGCGTCCTTGATTGTGATGATGGCTCTGTGTTGGACCGCAGCCCCTAGGGACCCTCTGCTCCTTTCCAATGCCTCTGTCTCTGGGGTGCATGTGGGGCCTGTCCCTGCTGAACCCCGGAGGTCTGTTTGTGAATAAAGAGGAATGCTATGTATGAATGTCACACAGTGTTACCAATGTGTTAGCATGACAAAGTTGCATATTATCTAAGTAAGACTGTGCGTGTCCAATCACAGCACATTGAAACTTACATTAAACACCTGAATGGTACGCTAGTAACATAATAACAACATAAAGAGTAACATAAGTAGAGGTATAAAAAGTGGCACATTGATTCAATAAATTTCAATAAATTGTATGTGTCAAAAATACACATTAAATAAGGGGACAAGTGCTGCAGTTGCAATAAAGGAGTGACTTTTTTGACTATTATCAGTATAGTACATGTATAGGAAGCAAATTGGGATTTAGCCAAAAAGTCAGAACTATTAGAGCACAAAAGAATGACTGACCTGTTGTTATATGCCTTATTTGGGTAGCTTCGTCCTGCTATGTAGTTTTGGGATGGGGATTGATAGTTCCCTCCACTGCACCTGAAAAGAGAAGAACTGATGATTTCAAAACTGTCATATATACACAATAAAACAGTGTTCAAATAATGGATGCAAATGCGAGTGGAGGATAGATGACCTGGATGGAGGGGACCAGTGCCGGTTGCTGCCTGGGGCCCATGGTGCTCGACTCGGCCCAGAAGAGGGGAAGGAGTCCCACGAGTTACGTCCAGAATACTGCTCTGCTATGTGATACATTCAGCCTGAGGTGAGACAAACACACACACACACACAAGTAAATAACTGCAGCTGTTCACTCATGATGCACCTTGTTCTGGAGAGAAGAAAGTGTCCTTTGAATACTCACCGCACTGATGAGTCTGAGAAACCCTCCACTGCAGATCTCAACAGAGATCACTACACCTAATCTCGCTGTCAATTTGGGCTTTTCTGAATGAAAGAGAGAAAAATAAATACCAAGGATGAATAATACTGGAAGCATCAATTCATAATATCACTTGATAACAGTAATGCCTTGTTTAGAGGAATATTATTAGTGTGGATTTTTCACCCATTTGAACTCTTATATCATTCAACGATATAACGATGCAGGACCAGTTACTGGTTCAATTATTAAACTTAGGGTTAGGGACCTGACATAACTTTAGTATAAGCAATATCAACAGTAATGTGTGTTATCGTACAGTACACCGGAAGTTAGAGACGTAAAGACAGATGGAAAGCGAAGGAGGGGACAGCAGAAAGGAAATCTTCAGGATGTGCTCTTGTGAATGATGGTTAATATCAGTTTTCTGAGAGAAAAGACAACATGGCTCCATGGTAGTCATAAGCATCTATACACTATATCATATTTGTGGCTACCATGTATAATGTGCTGCACAACACAATGTCCTTAACTGTCAAATAAATAAATCTCATTGTGATCTTCATGTCGCCCACACATCTAAAACACCTTTGAAGATTTTCTAGCACCTGACTGACACTTCCTCTACATTTGATCGAGGCAACAGATCAAACGTGTAACGCTGGAACAAGTTCAACCTGAAGCATCTGCAGCAATCCACAGGCTCCTGTTCGCCCCATTCCGCTGCCCCCCACGCTCCAACCCCCCACACCAACTGTCCTTTATCATCGGAAGAAGCGTAACAAGTGTGCGAGGTTAAAGGAGGGCATTTGTGTTCTTCTTAGTCCATTAATAGCTCAGCTTTCATACTGTAAAACCCCAGTTGTGCATTCTGGTTCAGATCAGGACAGATCAACTGCAGGGCCTTTGTTTGTTAATGGGTGTTTCACCTCTTTTCTGCATCTCATAATAGCACAATTAAAACATACTCAGTTGAACACACACGCTTGAACTTGGACACATTTGCTAGATGTATAATACATGGTAAGCATTTGTCTGTTTCTTTCTCTCTCTCTCTCTCTTTATCACACACACACACACACTGCTGTAGCACATAAAAAACAACATCTATTATGTTGAGAGCTCTTGTTTCTCATGAACAAATGGAGATCAAATGGAGAAAACATGGAGACTAGAAATGTCATATGCATCTCCTCTAGAATTTCAGAAGCGACCTGAACAATAGGCATGTTTCAATCCATATAATTGAATGCACATTATGCAATATTGGCAAGTTGTGAACAATATTTCCAAAAAGGGCAAAAAAACATATATGCTCACTTAAGGTCATTTCTTCCCTTGATAAGAAAACATTCACACAAACTACGATGGAAACACATTTACTGAATACATTCCAAGAAGTATATCAAAAACGTCACATGACTGCATCATGAGGAAGTCATGTGATCAGATGTATCTGTCGATGTATATGCTGAACTTCTCCAATCATTTAGTCCACTTAAACCCCATTCCTTTCTTACAATCGTCATTCTATTCAGATCTTACTCCATCCACTCAACAACCAATGAACTGGACGGAAGTCTCCTTTTTTTTCACTTTAATGTACGTCACAATAAGGAAAAAAATATCTGCCGGTACTTCTGTTTCATCGTGACTTTAAACTACGATTGGAAACAGTAGCTAAATAAGAAAATGATTTCAATATAAATCCAAACACTTCTTATCAAACTCTTCAAAGACCTATTCTATCTTCATTAATTTTTTTTAGCTCAATCTTAACTAGAGCCAAGTCTTCTGACCTTCGAAAAACACCTCTGTGAAAATTCCTTTTTATTCGCCAATGTTCATGTGAGCGACTGTCCCATTGTAATCAAATTTTAAAGCAGACCAACAATGCTCTGTCTAACAGGTTGAGTTATATCAGATTACACAAACCTATCCAAGTACATCGCACCTGTTCAGTCCAAACCAGACTCTCACAGCGTATTTCACCAGTGAGGATACAAAACACAATAATGCAAGACTGACATGCACAAGTGGGTTGTGTATACCAATGTTTTTATGACATTTTGCTAAAGTAGGTAGCCATAGAAACCCAGCAAACTGTTCCGTTGGAAAGGAAGTGGTTCTAACTTCCTGTAAAAATGTGACGCTGTCGTGCAGTTGTGGTCATGACCTCACATAAACACACTGCTGGAAAATAAGTTTTACAAATATGTCTGAAACGTCTTCCCTACATACTTTTATTCAAGTGGTTCAGTTGTGATTGTGGTTGTTATCAGGTCTCATTGGGATGCATGAGCTTAGAGTCTCACATCTGATGGATGAATACAGCTTCTTTGCATCACATACAAATGAGGTGTGATGCAGACTGACAGTTGGAGAATCACCCGAAGAGCTTCCACTCGCGCATCTTCCTCTTACTATAAGCTTTTTATGAGTCTCTCCAGTTTCAAACACATGCACTTCAATTAAGAAGGAATTACATTAGAAAATAATGGGCCAAAGGCTGTCCAGCACTGTACGTCCATTTCTTGCTCTCCTTAATTTAATCGAGTCCATATTGGCAACCACAGTAATTCTGATTTGTATCATAGTTCTACAGGGGTCATATCATATTTTTTTTTTCTCTGAGGCATATGTAAAATGTTAATCAAGGTTTTTTTGCACTAAAAACACTCATAATTTTAGTATATGCACTCTGTCTGAATTAAACAGGCAATTTTTGCTGTTGTGACTGCCTTTAAGCCTCGTATGTAAACTGACTTTTTGCATATGAAATGAGTAATAGCAGGTATGCTGTGAAATGTAATTTAGTTAGCGCTTCCATGTTTCTTAATAACAGCCTGCATTACATTGTAATGTATACTAAACATACAGATACTGAATTTGCTACATGAACTGTGAAAATCAGGCGGAAATGTTACAAATTAACTTTTGAATGGTTGGTTTTTGGACCTGTTTAACTTACAAAGTTCCAGGAAATTGGATGATATGACTTATTAAAAACCCCCAAATAGAGTTTGATACTCCATTGAAAGCCACAGTCTTGAATCCACATTGATTTCACTGACGAGAACTCTTCACAAAACTCAACAGTAAAGCAAGGAAACCAGTCGATAACAGCGTCTACGGTGACTGTCCATCGGAGACAGATATCTCATGAGATCAGAGGGGAACCACAGCAGGAATCAAACAGCTGGAAAGTGAGAGGAAGAGTGGGAAGTGCAAGATAGGGGCGCCACTGCTGTCGGGGCAGCTAGATTGTGTTACTGGCTGATATATGAGAGAAATTCAGACTCAATGTTCAGTGAAAAAACCCACGCACACTGCAGACGTAAACAAAAGCAGCTAGGCCAAACTATCTGGGGTTTCCTGTTTAATCAACTAAATTAGATGTGCAGTCTCACGTTATCGAAAGCAAATGGTGTTACAGACACAAACATAGACAACAAACTAAAATGGCACATATCATGTGAGAATTTGAGGTTTTGTTAATCAGTTTCAGTTTCAGACACAGAACGACAACCAGTTTCAAACCCAGAATCAGTAAGACGTCTTTTATTGTTGTATTTCACGTCAAGCTGGACTTTGTTGTGGAGAAAACGGTATTGTAAAACAGATGCTGATGTGGGACCATCGGTGTAACCGATGTAGAGAACATGATTCTCTACTACGCTGTCAAAAAATCAACCACATTTTCTGAGAGAGTAATTCTCACAGGATTTCTGTCTCGGTGTCTTGTTCTCACATCCAGCTTTCACTCTTAAGTTGTGGTGCCATTGACACTTACAAGTCGTTGAAAAATGTATGTGCTATTGCAGCTGTTGGGGTCACAGTTAGTGGGTTTATGAGTTGATATCCAATCTAAGAGGCAAATATTGACATGTACACATATCTCATATTACTTTAAATAAACAGAGACAGAGACTCACTCTCACATATGAGGTTTATATCAGATCAACAGTGTGTGTTGTAACAGGCTGGATGCTTTTGCTAGTTTTAGGTCATTAAACATAGGGCATCTAGGGACTATTTTGATAGAAAATACCTTTGATGTAAGGTAAGCCTGTGAGAAAATAAAGACATACAAACTCTCATAGAAGTCTTCTTTTGAAACACACTCACACATATGCATGCACACACTTTCTACTCCTGCCTGATAAAGGAACAGTGGACCCAAAAATGAAAATTGGTTGCAATGAAATGCACTAAGTTTGAATATGCACGAGTGCAAATTATGTTTGAGTAAGATCATGAAAGTGTTCCATACGGCTTTTGCACTATATTACAAGTCTCCTGAAGGCAAATTAATCACTTCTGTGATTTGGTAAGAAGTCATTATTCACTGTTGTAGAACTCAAATATCATTCACCCTTGATGGATTAATGGATTTTGGTGTAACTGACAACAATTCTGGCTCAATGCTTCTTTACAAGACATTTACACAAGTGCAAATGAGATTTGAGAGATCAAGAGTGGTATTTTCATCATTTCATCATACTCTATGCTTTCAGAAGACGTATTAGCCACATGTACAACTTACAGTACTTTTATGACCCTTTTTTGTCACTTTCAGAACTCCCCTTGTCAAAGGAAAGCTTTCAATATTTGGAAAAGAACAATGTGATTCATCAAAATATACTCTTTTGTGTTCCACAGAGAACTGAAAACAATTCCAGTTTCAGTGAATTTCGGCTGAATTTTCTCTTTAAATGCGAAGAGAAACATAAACTCTCTGTAACACAGGTGAAGGTTGCAGGAAATCCCAATGTTAAGCAGATATTTAAATTAGTCATTCATCTATTTTCAATTCTGTTGGGGATATGCCAATGCGTCTGTCTCTGTTTCTCTTCTCTCTTATCATTTCATCTTCATTTGCAAGTGCGGCTAATGAATTGGCCGCACAGGGAAGACAGGTGACCATTGGACTCCGCAGTAGGGTAACATAATGCATGCATGTGGGTGTCCTTTGGCAGAAAACAAACAGGAAATTTCTCTTGTACAAAGTTATGGATGATACTGTGCGTGGGGAGGTTGTCTGAGAAAGCTCACTGCAGACAAACAAACACACACACACACACACACACTCACCAAGGCGGTGTCTTTTATTAGATCTGTGTTGAGCCATAATGGCTGAGATCAAGATCGCCAGCTATAATAACCCTTACTTCCTGTACAATAGTATTCAGCAGAGACCGGCTTGCTATTATATCTCACACACACACACACACACACACAAACATATACACAACTGCATTATGTGCCGAAGGATCTCCTCTGCAGCTAACTTCTTAATTCACTTTGAGTTGTAGATACTTGCACATGATTCATTGCAAAACATTCAAAGTCATATTACTGCACAAAGCAAAGGAAAAGAAACAGTAATAAAAAAGAAAAAAAGAAATAATGAGCCAGAGGGGCTGGTTTTTAGGCATGGAGAGGAGAGATGAGTGTTTCTATCCTGGGACACACAAGCGTTCTTACCTTGCAGGTCAGTGAGGAAGAGAAAGGCACTGCTTCCTGTTTGCCCTCTGCTCGGACGCAGTGTACCTTTAAATGTTTCACCCTTTACCTTTAAAGGTACCGGATGACAACTCTGACAAACTGTGTACACACTCTGCCCCTCTCTCTCTCTCTCTCTCTCTCTCTCTCTCTCTCTCTCTCTCTCTCTCTCTCTCACACACACACACACACACACACACACACACACACACAGACAGACAAACAGTGATAGGACTTACTTACGAAATGCCACCGAGAGACAGGAAGTGAGCTTCTATTGTCAAAAAGGCGAGTGTGCCTGATCCATACTGTCTTGTCCTTTCTTACCTCTCTCTCTCTCAACACACTCTCTTGTTTCTCTCACATTTGCACCCTCTTCTTCTGCCTTCTCCTTCATTAGACAAAGAAAGGGAAGGAATGGTATGAGAAAGCAGAAAGAGAGAGAGAAATCGGGGGAGAGACAGCAAAAGAGGTAGAGAGAGTGGTGTTGAGAGATGATAGCCCGACCCCCTTCTACCAGCCAGTCTGCTTTCATTTCTCTTCCTTTTTTTTCCTTTTCCCTTTACAGCACCTCCCCCACCTCTCTCTCCTTCACTCTATCCTCATTTTCTCTCTCTCTCTCTTCACACCTAAAGAGTACAGTATGTGTTTCCAAGGAAACCAATCATAAACTCTTTTCACCGCACATCAGCTACAGAAGATGTTCTGAGCTCAAAACAAGGATTTCACCTGAGAAGAAAAACACATGCAAACATGGAATGCATGAGAGTTCTGAGGGAGATTAAGTGCAATTGAGAAATTTGCATGGTGGCTTATAAAGATTTACCTGTCTGGACCGCATTGTCGGATTTATTTTCTTATTTTTTCACAGACTTAATATATGAGGAAGCATACAAACCTTGAAGAGTAAATAAGATTTTGTCCACCTGGAAAAAATTACAGTCATCTGACTGGTATCAAAAGATTCTTACTATTATTGACGAGTGTAAAGAAATGTGTTCTAATCATAATACACGGTAATCTTGATAATTGTATGCCCAAAGACCTACTGTGAATTCCTTAATGCTCCAGAACTCAATTCAGAATGCATCACAAATTTTAACATTCCTTGAGGAATTCTCATTATTGCTACAAGGCACCTCTACAGTCAGTCTTCTTTTTTAGTTAAGCTGATATGGCTAAGATGTTTTAAAGGGGTGGTTGATTGCGATTTCACTTTTTTAACATTAGTTTGTAATGTTGATGATTGAGCATAAACAATATCTGCAGAGTTGCAGAGCTGATAGTTCAATGCAAACAAAAATATTGTCTTTTGAAATTCTGCCAGTTTAATGCCTACAAAAATGGATGGTAATGGACTACAACAAGCTTCTTCCCAGGTCCGTTACATCACACATAAACCCCTCCCTTGGGAACACACAACAAAGGGGCGAGGCAATGCTGTGCTGCTTTAGAGAAGAGGAAGAGAAAACTAGGGGTGCACGTAAAAAATGTGCATATATGAATCGCAATTCTGTCTTCTAATGATTCTAATGGACTCACAAGTTTCAAAACCAATGTTGCTGTGCTGTATTAAAGCTTTAATCAGAATAAAACCATAATTTAAAAGCTAACAGAAGCAGTATCATTTACAAACAAAAGCGTATCTAAAAGTATGAGACAACCACAAACACACATACCATTAAGAGCTGAGCCGTCTCAATCAGGCTCAAATTGATGAGCAATATAGAGGACAATTACAATCGAAGCACATTCTGAGCATGAGAGGGGCGGGTTGTTCAGCTGTGCTAGAGGCGGTTTAGCAAAACGCAACACACTGAGCCAACTGACCAATCTTTATGCTGTGTTCACACCAAACGCGAATAGAGCGTCTGGCACGAATGATTTTAATGTTAAGTCAATGCAAAGGTGCGTTTACGTGTGTCTGGAGTTTTCGCAGCGCGAATGAGACATTTAGCACGGAAGACTCGAATTCACCTCGTTCGCGCGAATTACGCGAATTGAGCGTCTGCCGCGAATGGTGCTTTTGTGCATTTATGTGTTTGACGCAAAATCGCATCTGTCACCCGAGTTGAAAAATTTGAACTTTGGCGTCAATTCGTGCCACGTTAACCAATCAGGAGCCTATTCAGGAGTCACTCATTCAACATGGAGGAATGACTGATGTTGTCAGTGAGCAGTCAACTGGAGCTTTATGACACAAGTTCATATTTCAAGAATAAAAAGGACCTCGCTTGGAAGAATGTGTTGTAAATACACATTTTACTTTTGAGTCACGTACATGTTTATCGACCCGCGGCCTTCCCGCTGTTTTTTCCAACTATTTTCCCCCTAACATAGCATACAGCTACTTTTCGCTAACAAGATAATACATTTATTCAGTGGACGTGTGCAGGAAAAAGTGGAAAAGACCCGAGTGCTCGATCCACATCAGCCATCTTGCAAACAGACAACCGCTAACACTTGCCCCTTCCACAAGAAGCGGATTTCAAATGCATTCAAAATGTTCAAGCGGCAAACTAGATGCGGTAGACGTGAATTTGACGCTCTATTCACGTTTGGTTTGAACACAGCATCAGACCATCACTTATTTCGGAGGGAGGGGCTTCATAACAACAGGAAATAAATGGAGGTGTTTGTCAGAAAAGGGACAGATCAGTGTGGAATAAATGTAAATTATGTGAAAAATTATGAAAAAACAACAACAACAAAAACACGTTAGACTGCACCCCATAAACACAATCAAGCCTAGAAAAAAACAGTAAACCACCCCTTTAAGAGACTCTTTCTGAGTAAGTTAGTTTAAGAGGTATTTTAGTATTTTTTTTTATAAAATCCAGTTTAATGGCACAGACATTTGAGGGAAACTCCTTTAGTACAAGTATAAAAACATCTTAAGGAACTGTAATCTTGCAGTGGGTTGGAAAAGCGTTTTCTGCAATTGAGTACTTTACAGAATTTCATTTGTTTCTAGCCAAGTTCTTGTAATTTACCTTTTTTTTCCTCTCTCTAAATTGCCAGTTTGAATAATTTGTTAAAATTGGAATTGGATTTCACCTTGTCCTGTTATGTTAACAATTTGACTTTGACAATGTTGAAATCATAGTGTGTAAATCTGAAGTTTCAGATAAGACGTTGGAAATCAATTGTCAAGAAGCTTGATATCAGACCGATGAAATCAGAGGCATTTGCATGCAGACAAAAAAGTTCAGAAATTTGAGATCTGCTGTTAGAAAGTGAAGATCAGCTGAAAGAACTTGGAGTTACTTGGCAGCCTGACAGTAAACCAGTCCAGGCAGATATGATGTGTGAAGCAGATACAACACAGGTAGAACTACTGTACATAGCAAGCTGACGAGCTCCAAAACGATGGTGGTCCAGTAATGTCAGTTTCCTCAGAACCACAGATTCCCATATGAGGTTGGGAAGTGCTTGAATTGGCAAAACTTTAAGATGTTAGGATGTTTCCAAAACCAAGTTTCCTTCATTCCTAAACCATAATAACCACCACCACTGCGACTCACACAGCTGGACCACCGTGGTCCAAACCAGAACCAAGCATAATGTTTCAATTTACTGCCGAGCTGTAAAAGGTGCTCACTATGCATGAGAAATTTAAAAGGGTGGTTTGAGTTCAATTCCAGAGTGCTATAATTACATATTTAGGGTGTTTTAGCTTAGAGTTAACACTAGACAACAATCTTCGAGTAACTTAGTAAATTTCTTCTTTCTAAGGTTTCAGCAGACACTTAGTAACTATGTGAGGAAAAACAATTACAAAAAAAACAAGCACATACAAACTCGGTCTATAAAAACACAGCTATCGCAAATATCTAAGCTGTCCTCACAAACGATTAATTCTACAGTTACAGAATTCCTATTTCTGTGTTTGAACCCTGTTCTGGGTTTCAGTTCAGGAAGGTTCATTTTAGTCTACAAGGTTACAAAGCACAGCAGATTTAACAGACATCATGGTTTCATTCATTACAGCTCGAGCAAATGACTCGGATTAAGCATCTATTTTTAGAAGGATATTTTAGCAGCTCACGGTTGCTTGTGGTAAAGCTCCAGTGAATGTAGGTCAGTATGTGGAGATAACCACGGCATGTGTGCCATTAAGCCCCCTGCAGGGCTGTGCAAACAATAGCCTTCAAATGTTATTTTTCCCCCCCTGGAAACATTTACAGTATACAGTGGATTGATTTTAAGTAAACACAATAATTTTCAGAAACATATTTCCTCTATGAGTTGACATTATGCCATTTTCTAAATACCAGTGCCTTTCGAAGAAACATTTATTTGCATGACAGTATTCTTACAATATGAAAACTAGCATGCCGTGGGGATTGTAAGCTCATGGTGGCATTTATTTAATCACATGAAACCAGAGAGACAGTGTAAGCGATACTGGTAACTATGGTTGCCGGCGATGATGTGAGGCAATGCATCTGTAATGCTTTCACACACACACACACACACACACACACACACACACACACACACACACACACACACACACAAACACACACACTGCTGTGAGAATAATGAATGACTGCTTTAGTGCTGATCAGTGTGCACCTAATGCACACATACACAACATTTAGGTATATGAAACACATGCCCATGCTAATTTGCACATAAAATCCCTTGCATGTACCTCTAACTATTATGAGATGTTCAGAATAAAGAGATGCTCTTTACTTTCAAATCTTTGTCTTACCTCCTTTTTTCTTTCACCTCCTCTTTTTCTCCTCACTTTCTCCCTTTTTTCCTCCCTTTATGTCCTTCAAAGCAAATCCAAACCTTTCCTCTTTCTCTCCTTCCCAAGTCAATCCTGTCGCCTATGTTCCCCAATTCTCTCCTCCCTCTTTCCCCTCTCCTCTCCTCTCTCTGATTCTCACAGCAGATTCATCCACGTGCACAGCCTGGGGGCGGAGCCACTGCTTGCTGTTCCTGTACTCTGCTCAGTTGTCAATCATCTCACTTCAGCCAATCAGAAAAGAGCAGCCCGTGTCAGTCAAGGGATACCAGCGAATATGAGCTTTGTAGGTGGGGACAAAAAGTGGGAGAGAGAGAGTGTGTCTGCCTGTATGTGTGTGTTTTGGAACCAGGCCAACACACTATGTGTGCTATTTTTAAACCTCACTGTAGGGTGGCAAAAGACTCCATTTTCTGAAAGAACTGGGTATGTTTCAAAACCATAAAAATATATATATGCTCAATTAAATCTGTTTTGACTGAAGAAATATGAAACTGTGAAATTCTTCATGGGATAATTATGGTCTGTAATGGTATTTTGATGTAACTGTCTCTCAGTGTAGCAACAGATGTGGTTGCTACAGTTGCTACAGAGGTTTGAATGGATTAAAAGTTGCAGCACTGATAACATATGAACAATTCTGAGTTTAGCTAGATTATATTGATAAATATAACAACATCAGGGTGTTGCTATGCGGTTGTTTGGGTGTTGTAGGTGTTTGCTTACTAAACTCAAATCAAGAAAGCTCACCTGCAAGTTTTTAATTAAGTCTATGCCATGAGAATTATAAATAAGAACCTGACATGACCTGATATGAAAAAAATTACTAATCTCGAATCATTAGAGGTGATAGGAGATGATAGGGACTAATTATAGCGGGCCATTTTATCTTAAAATATTCCCAGCATTACTCATCGTAATTGCATTTTTACTAGTAACAGTTCCAATTAGAGAGCTTTCTAGTTTAATTCTTATGGTAAAAATGCAAATACCGAGCTCTATGATTCAGTTTTTACTAGTAAAAAAACACACATTTAAGATATCTGTAATTGCTGAGCTCTGTAATGGAATTAAAGAGATCTCTAATTCAGTTGTTACTAGTCAAAATAATTCAGAAAGCTCTCTAATCTGGCATTGTTACCAATTAGAATTTAATTGTTGAATTGAATTATTACTAGTAAAACATCTCTAGGTTACGAATGTAACCCTAGTTCCTCGAAGGAACGAGATGCTGCATCAAGCGCTTTGGGGAAACGCCTTTGGCAAGATCAACTCTGATTATTGTGTGCAATCTGTTCAATGCAAGGGCGTGACGTCACGGGTGGGGTGACGTAGCGACCAGGAAGCTATAAAGGCACCTGCTACGCAGCTGACTTCAGCTTCGAGTAGGGAAGCAAGTGCCGGCAGGGATGCCAGGAGTATGGCTCTGCGATGCAGCGTCTCGTTCCTTCGAGGAACTAGGGTTACATTCGTAATCTAGAGACGTTCCTCTTCAGGAACTCGAGCTGCGTCAAGCGCTTTGGGGAACGATGTGCCAACGCTGCCAGACTACCAATCCCCTGCCTAGTGTGTATCTAAAGAGTACAGCTAAGGAAAGAGGAAAGAAGAGCCTGGAGCGGCTCACATATCAAGATTGTAAAATCTGGCAAATATAGAGGGCGTTGTAAAATCTGGCAAATATAGAGGGCAAATATCAGATTTCCTTCACAGGGCAGCTCTGTGGACGTGCTCGAACTGGACACATACAATTTAGCTTCTCCTGGACTAGCTCCCAAAAGGGAGGAGGGCAGAAGGCCTGCAGTACTATAGGTTGTGGAATAACAGAGGGAACTTTAGGAACATAACCCGCTCGAGGGTATAAGAATGCCTTGGCCATATCAGGGGCAAAGCCTAAGTAGGTAGGGGCCACCGAGGGTGCCTGAAGATCTCCAACTCTCTTTAGAGAAGTAATATCCAGTAACAGGGCAGTCTTAAGGGTTAGATGTCTATCTGAGATATCTTGTATTGGCTCAAATGGAGCCTTACAAAGAGCCTCTAACACCACAACCAAGTCCCACGGGGTAATACGGGACCGTACTGGAGGTCTCAGCCTCAGTGTACCATGGAGGAAACGTGTAACTAGGGGGTGTCTACCCACTGACTGATCGTTGAAAGGGACATGGTAAGCAGCTATGGCTGCCACGTACCCCTTTAAGGTGGAGTGAGTTAACCCCGCAGAGAGCCTAGCTTGTAGAAACTCCCGAACTGTACAGTTAACAGGGTCAAGCTGGCGGTCTCTACACCATGAGGAGAAGAGTTTCAACCAGAGGGCGTACAGCTTCCTCATAGAGGGAGCTCTGGATTGGAGGGGGGGGGGGGGGGGGCGGGGTCTCAACAACCTTGGTTGAGAGACCGGAAGCTATGAGTTGTGCCCCCTCAGGGGCCACACCCACAACTTCCACAACTCCGGGCGAGGGTGAATTATTTTGCCCTGCACCTGAGAGAGTAGATCTGTCCTGATCGGAATCTCACTTGGTGAGCCGTCAAGGTACAGAGATCAGATTTTCGAGCCATACTGCGTCCGGCCAGAATGGTTCTACTAATAGAAGACGGACCCGTCCCGGCGTACTCTCGTCAGAACTCCCGGGAGCAGAGGGATAGGGGGAAAGGCGTACAGATGAAGCCTCAGCCTGGTCTGTACCATAGCATCCAGTCCCAGAGGAGCTGGATGAACTTAGAGAGAAACAGAGGGGACATTGCGATATCTCTTGAGTCGCAAAGAGGTCCAAAAACTCTCCATATCTACTTAACCACCTTGGGGTGAAGCCCCCCGGGCCTCGGCCCCTGTCTCAACAGTAGGTCTGCTCCCACAGTCAATCTCCCAGGAATATACAAATTCCTGGGACCACAGAAGGATCTGGTGTGCCAGCTTGTACAAGGGGCGCGAATGTAGATCTCTCTGGTGACTGATATAAGAGATCGCCAATGTGTTGTTGGTGCGCACCAACACATGGTGATCTCTCTGGTCTGGGAGGAAATATTTCAATGCTCGATGCACAGCTAGCATCTCTAGACAACTGGTATGCCATGTCAGATGGCGACCACTCCACAGACCGCGTGCAGGGTGGCCACTCATGATCGCACCCCAACCGGTGAGGGACGCGTCTGTCGCTAGCGTTACACGGTGACCAAGAGCTCCAAGCACCAGCCCCTGATTCAATAACCAAGGTTTCTTCCACACGTCTAGGGCACAAAGGCACGCATGACCTTGGTAGTTTGTAATGGATTCCCCCTCGGGGAAAATCCCTTGGTCTTGAGCCACCACTGTAGGGGTCTCATGTGCAGGATGCCAAAAGGTATCACGTTGGACACAGCTGCCATAAGCCCTAACAGTCTCTGAAAATGTTTGACAGTGAATGACTGGCCTTCTCTGACTCTCTTGACTGAGGTAGGGGTTGATTCGATCTGAGCAGGAGACATACGTGCCTGCATCGTGGTCGAATCCCACACTACGCCTAGATAGGTGGTTCTCTGAACCGGAGAAAGTACACTCTTCTTGGCATTCAGTCTCAAACCCAGCTCCCCCATATGTGCAAGAACGACATCTCGATGTCAAACTGCCATCTGCTCTGATTGAGCTAAATCAACCAATCGTCGATATAATTCAGAATGCGGATGCCCTGCATATGGAAGGGGAACCAGAGTTGCATCTACACATTTCATGAACGTGCGGGGTGAGAGTGCAAGGCCGAAGGGAAGTACTCAATATTGGTGGGCTTTGTCCCTGAAAGCGAACCTCAGAAGCTTCCTGTGTTGTGGAAGGATGGATATATGGAAGTATGTGTCTTTGAGATCTATTGTGACAAACCAGTCCTCTGATCTGATTTGAGCTACAACCTGTTTGACAGTGAGCATTTTGAACTTCAGTGACCTTACTGAGAGGTTTAGATGATGTAAGTCTAAGATCGGACTCAACCCCCCATCCTTCTTTGGAACTATGAAATACCGGCTGTAAAACCCGGACTCCCTTTCTAGAGGAGGGACCACCTCGATGGCCACCTTCCTTAATAGGGTATTCACTTCTTGTTCCATCACCAGAGCCTGCTGGGGGCCTATTACTGTCGGTGTAACCCCATTGAATGTTGGCGGTGGATGGCCGATGATAGCCTCTTTCTATTGTGCGCAGGACCCATTGATATACATTTGGCAGTAGTTTCCACGCTACTAACTAATGTGTTAAGGGAATCAGTCTCTAGAAAATAACTGAAATAACTGAGAGCATTGCTCGCTGGAAGCCGCTGCGCCCTGAAACTCTGGCAGGGTTGGCAGACCCACCTCCCGAGGGCACTGAGGTGAGATGGGCACCGTGTAATGAGGTGGACACTGCTCTACCCCAGTAGGGGCTGCCCTTTGTAGTCTTGACCGAAATGCGTAATGACTTCTTGGCCGTGGACCTCCCAGCCTGAAGTACGACTCTGATTAGGCTGGGAAGTCGCTGGCACAGAGCGTTGCTTCCCCCTCTGGTCCCGAAGTGGGGAACACAGAATTTAATGCAATCCAACAATCAGACAAGTAAACACGGTCTGGATTGTGATAAAGTACACATTGAAGTGATAGAACAAACTCCTTATTAAATGGAGGGAAGTCGTGGCCTAATGGTTAGAGAGTCGGACTCCCAATCGAAGGGTTGTGAATTCGGGTTGTGAATTCGAGTCGGGCCGGCAGGAATTGTGGGTGGGGGGAGTGCATGTACAGTTTCTCTCCACCTTCAATACCACGACTTAGGTGCCCTTGAGCAAGGCATCGAACCCCCAACTGCTCCCCGGGCGCCACAGCATAAATGGCTGCCCACTGCTCCGGGTGTGTGTTCACAGTGTGTGTGTGTGTGTGTGTTCACTGCTCTGTGTGTGTGCACTTCGGATGGGTTAAATGCAGAGCACGAATTCTGAGTATGGGTCACCAAACTTGGCTGAATGTCACGTCACTTTAAACAACCAGTGGTCTGGTAATGAAAATACAAGCGTTGCCTCGACAGCGCGTGAATAGCTTAGTCAAGTTTAGACAAACAATATTAATCCCCTTGGAGATTAAATAGCTGCTCATTAACGCTGCCCGTATAATGTTAGGCATAACACTGTTTATTGTATACTTTTGCTTATACAACTATATGTTTGTGCAACTACAAGCTTGCCGACGCCCTCCGTGTCAATCTCCTCGGAGAAAGAAAGGCAGAGCGTCAAGCCCGATGCTCGGGGGGAAGAACCCAGGAATTGGGCAGATCTGATGGGTAAGGTAGGAGATAAGGATGTGCCCGTCTCCATTCCCTCCATCAGATTGATCTGCGAACCCAACGAATACCGGCGCCACTCTGCCTCAGCGAAATGAGTAATGTTTAGCTTTGTTGAGCAAGGAGGAACACACAATCTGAAACGTGGGCTGGATTCACCCTTCAGATGCCTAGTCTTAGCTTTGCTCTTTGACATACTAAAGCTTAAAGAAACTCTATGGTCATTTTTGAACGAGGTGCTTACAGTCTAATCAGATTCAATGATCTACGCTAAGCTAAAAGCAAAAATAGTGGAGTGTCCCTTTGAAGGATTGCTAGGCTGCATTAATTAGATCAACTGGAACCGGGAACACTTCCAATAACACACAGAGTTCTTGTTACATTGTAAGAAGAATGGCATCTACTCTAATATTAGCCTCTTTCTTATTCCGAGGTCACCGTAGCCACCAGATCCGATCCATATCCAGCCAAGATGGTGGATCAGCACCTAGAGACGACCTCTGCAGAACTGAATTTTAGTGGAGTCAAGGACAACCACTGGAGCCCCAGAGACAGATCCCCGGGGAAGACCTTGTCTCCTAGATGGCCATCGGGACAAAACCACAGAACCAGAAGACCCTTTAACTTTGCTGCAGCATGGATCAGCCTGCTGGAGAACTGGCCCCACCAACTGAGCTTGGTTTCTTACAAGGTTTTTTCTCCATTCTGTCACCAAAGGAGTTTTGGTTCCTTGCTGCTGTCACCTCTGGCTTGCTTAGTTGGGGGCACTTCATTTCCAGCGATATCATCTACTTGATTGCACATATACTATTAAAACTGATCTGAGCTGGACAATGACATCACTGAATTCAATGATGAACTGCCATTGACACACTATTTTCCTATTTTGATACTGTAAAGCTGCTTTGACAATATGTATTGTTAAAAGTGCTATATAAATAAAGGCGGCTTGACAGCTTAGTAGACCCACAGCTTCTGACTGAGACTGAGGCACTTAGACTGAGCTATGAAGCAGTGAGGCAGCGGGTGAAAGGAGGAGGGGGTCTTGCCTACGTGACTTTCTGTGCATAGCACCCACGTACCCCATCTGTCCTGTCGCCGTCCTATCAAATAAGGAGAGAAGACAGTGTTCAGGGTGTGTGCAAACCAAAATTTGATAAACACAGAGAGACGGTGCACACAGATCATAAAAAACACACAGACCATAAGAAATGAGACAGATTCCTGTCTGACTTCCCATAGCAACAGCTCCAGCGCTGCACGGTCTCCATTGGGCGAGTCAGTCGGCTGCATGATATACCAATGTCGGCATGCCAGCCAATCAGATGCTCTGTCTGGCTGAGCTGGATTCCATGCTCACCATGGTAACAGAACTACATACTTCAGTCAGTCAGACATGGAGTTCTAACATCCATGATCCACATGTGACCGCTGACTCCATGCAAAGAGAGAAACCAGAAGATGTCATAAATCAATACTGTTCATGTGTTCGCAGTAGCATAAGGACATACAGAAGACAGACTCACACTGTGAACAGTGATGCATGAAATAGCTTATTAGAATTCCTCTGGTGCTACAGATCCATAAAAGATGCATCTAGTTTTGAGTGGCGGTGTGGTATGCATCATATCTGTGGCTCTGAATTATAATTCCAACTAGATTTTGTACAAAGGTTGAAGCCACTATATTACAGGGAGCTGCTAGGCTATTGTGGATGATTTTTAGGGTGTTACAGGTAATTCTGGTCTCTAGATATAATAGTAGCAGTATATTACCTTTTATTGGAGATTTGCTTTTATTTGGATGGACCATGAAAAATAACCCATATTTTAGTTACATGAAATGCATTAAATGATTCTAACCATTTGTGTGCGCATCATAAATCAAAAATTATATAAAAACTAGATGAAAATCCATATATGTTAACCAGCTGTGCTTTGGAACAGATACACAAATGAAATATGATGCTCAGTCAGTGCCATCATATTTTAACCCTGATGAACCCATGATTATTGGTCAGGGGGGAAGTTAAAAGTCAGTTGTGGCCTAATGGATAGAGAGTTGGACCAAGTGTGTGTGTGTACACTTGGATGGGTTAAATGCAGAGCACAAATTCCTAGTATGGGTAACCATACTTGGCCACACATCACTTCCCTTTTTTTATCACTTAAAAGACCCACCTCTTCTCCATGATGATTGGTTCTCCCAGCTGTTCATCTTCCTGAGCTCAATCAGGAAGAAGCTCTTCACAAATCGGTACCAATGGCACTTTTCTACTAGCTGCAGAAGCATCAGCATCAGTGACATCATTTTCCATCCCACTGCAGGGATGAAGGAGAAATCCCAGCTGCTGGACAGCTGTGCAGTTGACAAGAAAGAAAGAAAGTGTGTGTGTGTGTGTGTGTGTGTGTGTGTGTGTGTGTGTGAGAGAGAGAGAGAGAGAGAGAGAGAGAGAGAGAGAGAGAATAAGTTTCATAGTGTTTTGTTTCTGTAAAGGTGACCAGATGTTGTGAGGTATGTTAGATTATTAAAACATAGTTGCTAACGCTAATTCTAGATAGATACAACATAAAGTAAGTCTAAATAATTCAACAAATTAACAAACGATATTAGAATTTGTGTAAATAAATACACAAATAAATATTGAAAGAACGTTGACAAAAAATAAACAACCTTAAATATCTTAGACATTCCTGCTTTCAAATAGTGCCATCTAGTGGAAAAGAGACGCACAAGTAACTGACATCTTTAAAACAGTTTTTAGTGAGTGTAACTGTAAAGCAGGACATATCTATAATATCTACTAATTAACTTAAAATATTAGTTTGAAACCCAGATATATTTAAATATATTCATCACCTTACCTGCATCTTTTCGCGTGAATGAGCTAATGAGGAAGAATTGGGCAGTTTAAATTCCTTTAAGGAATTTAAAGGACTGCTCCATAGAGCCCAAAAATGAAAATTATGTCATTAATAACTCATGTCGTTCCAAACCCGTAAGACCTCCGTTCATCTTTGGAACACAGTTTAAGATATTTTAGATTCATGTTCATTAATTACATAATTTTTATTTTTCGAAAACCCTTTAACTACTGATGAGCCGAGACTAGAGGAGCTGCTTTGACTCGCAGCCGCGTTAAGTTGGATGAGTGGTTGAGTCAGTGACGTAAGTGCGATTCTTCCCTCGCGCTGGAGTGTCACTTAGGTTCACGAGCTCGTGCACTACATAGTACAGTTTGTTTTTATTTTTATTTTATTTATTTAAATAGATTATATTAAGTTTGTTTGTGCACTTCAACGCCCTGTTTCAAATCTGAATATGATTTTTTGTTATGAAACGGGGCGTCTTTTCCATACATCTTCTGTAGAGGGCGTTTGGGGTCAATAGGGAAATAAATTATAGATCAATATTCCTATGAAATATGAGATATTTTTATGAAAATGTTCCAAACTCATTGCTCCCATTATAACACTCCCATAATTGTTTTTGCCCCAAGAACACATTTACATGCACATTAGATGCAATGTAGCTATGAGAACACCAACTTATGAAAATTTCAAGCACATATTTCATAAAGTAAAATAGAATATCAAATCATTCTGTTATATCTTTCCTAACATAGTTGAGAATCATCTTCGTACAAAGTTTGGTTAAAAATAGACTGAAACCTAAAAACTAAAAACCTAAAAAGAAAGCTTTGTTTTAGCCTATAATTTTCCTTTTAATGTCTTTTCTTTTTCTTGTCTTTTTTAATTTATATTTGAGTGATTTAGTCCTGGGGCAAGTTCAAGCTCACACCGGTGCACAATGATTTGCTACAGTTTCCGGTTTGAACTACATGTTTCCTGGAAACGGTGTGCAACAGGGTTTGAGATAGGTTTTTCTCTTGTTTGGTGATTGTGTCAAAAATGTCAGCCAAATCAGCAGCAACATGTTTATAAACTACACAGTATTAAAGAGACAGCTGCACAATGTAATTAACATCAAAATAAATTCACAAGAGCAAGTATATTGTTTGCACATTTATTTACATTAAAGACAAGATGACTGAAATAATAAGAGCACAAGTATGGACCTGGAACTTCTTTAAGTCTGTCTAAATATCATTTAGTAATTTCAATGTCTTCTGGTCCATATCCTTTCCATAGAAAGGTGTGCTAGACACCGATTAATGAAACATAAAAATGCTATACATATTTATATATTTTGCTATTGTATTGCAAAGTGACACTTTCATAAACTTTGATTATGTAATGGTAAATATTACAATAACATAGCACAACAACAGTGATCAGCAATAATACTAAGCCTAATACTCACAATAAAATAATAAGGTAATATACTGTAGATCATAACATAGTCTCGGAGGTAAGAAGTGGATTTTCCTTCACCTGAAATGCTTGTCTTTTCATCCTGAAATGCGAGGCAAATGTTGGATCACAGTAATTAGGAACCACAGTATCCACAAGTCCCTTCACTCGATTGGGATGTTCTCTTTTATTCTGGATTGCAAGGGCAGTGTCTGTAACAATGAACATTTTTTTTCAGGATTAAACATGTATTTATACTGATTTCATTAGGATCTGAAAATTCAAAAGGAACACAAAGAATGGCCTTCTCAGCTGCCGTAGTTGCAACTCTAGTGCCATCAGAACAGAGTGTTCAATGCACCACCGTTTCCGTTTTAAAAGAGTTTTGTTGGGTCTGAAGCCAGCCCTGGTGTCCTCCACAAAGGGCATACAATAATATATTAATAAAATATCAATTTTTTTTTTTTTTTTTTCTCAATTTGTTTCTTATGCTCCAACCAATGTAATGACATAAAAAAAATCACAATACTATTTTTATGGTTCCCAGCAGGATTAATGTTTTATGGAATTTATTTAGGGTTAGTTCAGGATAAGAGGTCCAGTTTTCTCAATAGAAAAAAAAGTCCCAATTTACCTGAATTCACTCTACTACTTATTTATTGCTAAAACCGAACCCCCCATTTTTCTGTAATATATTTTTACGACAAACAATTTGAAAATTAGTTCGATTTCAGTGATGATTACAAAACAGTATCAGTATCAAAGTTCTATGCCTGGGTCTCAGGGGGAATAAAACTTTCATTTACAGCTAGAACATTTTCTGTATTTATTGGCTTAAAGGAACAGTGCACCCAAAAATAAAAATTTGCTGAAAATATATTTATCCTCAAGTCATCCAAGATGTAGATGAAGTTGTTTCTTCATCAGTGCAGATTTGGAGAAATGTATGTATAAATAAAAAAATGCATAAATTATAATTAATTTATTAATAAACATACAATATAAAAAACTAATGTCTCTTTGTTTCTTAAGTTTAAAATAAAATAATAACATCAAATTAAAATATATTTAAAATATAAAAATACAATAAAATACAGAATATATTATATACAAGAGGATCAAATCTAAGTGGTACTACTTAATGACAATTTTTATGTTAATTTGACAAGTAATACAGTATTTAGTGCAGTGTTTATGGGTGCTACAATCAAGCTGTTGCAGGCCAATCCTCATTGCTTGTTGAGACGCTGTTGTCATGGTATAACATGAAGAGAGTGAAGAAGAAAAGTACAAGTGCTTCACAAAAAGAGAAAGAACCTCTTCAAAAGACATTCAAGCTCTTGACCTTCAGAACCAATGAGAGCAATCGAACACACATATACACAAACATAAACTCACACAACATCCCTAGTAATGAATCAAACACTTGATTTAATAGCCCTGCTCTTATATCTGCTAGCTACACCATTCAAATCTATAGGCTAAATGGGAAGTATTATTTACACATAGAGAATCCATAAATTCAATTTAAAAACGGTCAATGAACATCAGTCACTAGGGGGTGCTATGACTCTTTGCTGGTTGTAGTCTATCACTGTCTTCCATTTAATTCCACTGAAAGCTGATTCCACTTATACAAATACAATTGTAAAATGAACACATTTCAGTTCGCTCTGACCCTGCTGGGGTTGCAAATTGCTTATTTGTTTATTTCAACATGTTCCAAATGCAGACTCGCATCAAAATATTGAGCTATATTTTCAGCTCATCAACTTCAGACTAATGTACATTAAAATAAAACAGAAATGTGTTTTGATTGTTTCAAAGCATACAGAGGGGACAACAGAACATTTTGTGTTTATGGCTCGGCCCTAAATCCCAAATTACTGGCGTCAACAGGAAACACATGATTATTATAGTTCACTTAGACCCGGTGTAATGCCATCCATCAATCAAATCTGAAGTCAGTTATAGACTGAAAATAAGAACAGACCAGTGAGGATACGTTTATTTCACTGGACATCATCCATAGCCCTGCATTAATGTTTCATTATGGCTTTATTGCAAATGTATTACTGTGCATTATGTATTTTATAATGACTTTATTACAGAAAGACTTTATTACTTAAGAGCCACTGTATTATATAAGCTATTTTATGTTCCAATACTTTCTGAGTCACATTTTGCACTTATATGCATTTTAAAATATTGGTGACTCATTCTGAACGATAAACATTTTTATCCAATCAGATGATCTCTAGAATGAGAATGCCCCACCCACTAATGATATCAGAATTAAAAAAGGGAAATGGGACTTGAGATAAATCTCTCTCAAACTTTCAGTTTAAGGAAATATATCAAGAAAGTCATAAATTCAGGCCATAATGTGACGAGTTGTCATATGTGATGTTTCATATCATATCGGTGTTACTATATAGTATTTTATTAATATTCAGTTTTAAATTTTATATTTACTTTATACATAAATATTAAAGTTTCAGTAATTTTGTGTGTTTTTATCATTTTTAGTAGTTAATACATATGTGTAGTTTAATTAATTTGACTTCAGTCTTTAATATCATATCATATATCATTAGATTTATGGTGCATCATTTAGAATTTCACTTTTGAATTCATTTTGAATTAACTTCTTTGACACAATTTGTTATTAAAAGCCTAATTTCTCACCCTTATTAAAATCTCAGTAAACACTCTTAGCCTCTATAAATACAATAAGGCTGTCACAATGAATGTCTGAAAATATCGGAGTCTGTGTCGCATGATAGAACATGAAAAAACAGAACAGGTTCTGTTTCTAAATGTTTGACAGGAGCACCATATGTTTGTTCATTATGAAGCTGTTATGAAAGCACATCAGCTTTGCTTTTCTCTGCTGCTGGTCATATGGCTCACATCAGCTTTTTGGGCACAGCTGGCTGAGGTCAAACTCTTTCCTTGTTTTGCAACATGCTGACAGAAAGTTTCTGAGCCTGACTAGATGTGAACCAAACAAGACATCTTACTGACATCTGAGGGTCATGATGTTGAGGGGAATATGTGGCAAGATGTGGCAATAGTGTATCACTTGTTTCGAGCAGCTTCTGCCGCAACATTATTGGACATTGGTCGCTAGACACACAGAGAACTCACAGATTTAATTCATACACAATTTGAGAACCTATCAATCATAAAATAATGCAGATCTGGTGCTTCCCACTGTATGCGATTATGAAATATTTTAAATTAATTCAGCAATGCTTTGACCTACTAATAAGAGTGCAGTAGGAAACTCTCAGCTATATTTAAGTCATTATATGTTTAAATCCATTCCACAGATTTTGCCACAAAAATGGGTCAATGACACAAAAGTTATTTTTCAGATCTATTAAGTTAACCCTATAAATACATTTTTAAGGCCTCTTAATTATCAGCGTGGTCAAAACTTTTCTGAAAAACCTGTTGTACACAACCTAATACTGTCTGATTGATAGTTTATTGATTGTTTAGTTTATTGATAATAAAACATTTAAATATAATCTTCCTTAAGACATATTATTGGGAGATAAAGAGTGACAACTGCTATTCATATGTATTTTATGTAATTTATAAAGATCTTATTGATTTTACTTTTTGACCTCAGGCTTTAAAGGGCTAAATTCAAAACTACAAAAATCAAATCAGTTTGAGATTTGTTCTATATTAAAAAAAAAAAGATGGTAAAAAAGATGCACAAATTAAATTTGCATAAGTAGTTTGCATAATAATATTATTTTGAAAAATAAGTAGAGAAGCAATATATTTTTTTTAATAAAATAAAAAATGTCTCATATGATATGATAATATTATAATATATTATTACTTAATGGTTACATGTTTTGTTTAATGTGTAAATTTGAAATAAATGCTTTTAAAATAGAAAACAAGCATGAAAGCAAAGGGTATATAACTTACATCTTAAACGAGAGTTTTCATGTTAAACTAAATTTCTTCTTGGATCCATATTCATTATGAAGCCAATTGCCTGAAAAATTTCAGATTCAGATCAGATTCAGATTTTGTCTGGGCCTGGTGATTCTACCTGTCTTTATGCCATAATAATGATGGCCCCACAGCTAGAGTAAGCACAAAGATGAATGATGATAACTAGCAATTCCACTGACAGATACGTAAAAATTAGACATTAAACTTTGTGCATCATACAGGTCATCTGCAACCTGCCACCCTGAGTCTCCAACCTTGAGAGCTGTGTTTTTAAAGCACGCTCTTGAGGGAAGCAGAAGGCGGTATGTCAACCATCACTCCTCATTAGAGGCCAAATAACCACAGCATGTCGCACGGCGCAGTCCCTCAGCCAATTTCTCTGTCCCTCCAAAAGCGTATCGCCCTTTTAGTGTGTCCTGCTGGTGTCTGGCTCAGCAGTTTGAGCAGAACTCGTCCCTGCATGCGATTGTGAGCCAAACTCTTTCTACAACTATTTGAGGTGCTCATTGTCTGCATTCCACACAGAGAGGAGCCATTTGGATCTGACTGACTTATTTAATCCCTCTTAAATACAGGCCTGAAGATTTCAGAAAGGACCTGTTACACACGGGGAATGTCTGACAGATCCCTGCGTGTGTGTGTGTGTGTGTGTGGCCGTTGCTTTGGAAATGCTGTCTTCAAGGAGTCTGACAAATCCGTATTATTGAAAGCTCAGCAAATTGAAACCCTCTTGCTGAAAAGAGGAGGACGGGATGGACTAGCAGTGTTGTCTGAGACGATGGTCGTCTTGGAAGGATCTCACAGGCAGACATGCTGAGATGTAGCAAACAAACACAGAGATAAACAGAAAACAGTGGATGGATGAAGAGATGAGGAGAGGGAGGAGGGAGATTTATACACACTGACAGCACTAGTATCGATTTTCACCTCAGAACTGAATTCGCAGGAATCTCTGGGATATTTTGGAGGCAGACGTGAGTCACGGAGACAGAAGCTTTCTCTGCCTAGCAGCTGCAGGATCCTTTCGTGTTTTGTATCAGATTAGCACATGTGCTTGTTCATGAAGAGACTACGTGTGCGATTATTTTGAGGCGTTAATATGAACATTTTGATGTTGTGTTAAAGTGTACGATGATACAGTCTGAATACCGAAGTATACGTGACTTCTGAGGTTGATTTCTTGTGGCATGTCATCTGAGATCTTCTTGAGCTGTCGTCTCTTGAGAGATTTGTTGCTCGCTCTGTTTGCTTAGATATGGCAGCCGAAGCACCTGTTGACCCACCCTGCTTGAAAGGCAAAAATGACTGTGCTAATCTGTCCTAGCGTATATGGGTTCAGGGTTTGCTTACATTTTGTGGACCAAATGTCCCGTGGAATCACCTCCATCATTGGGATCAGCTGGCTTTATAAACGTTCCAAATACTGAAAGGTTTCTGATGGGGACAGGTTTATAAATACTGAAATGTAAAAAGATCAAAGTGTTCATAAAGAATATTGATCAGTAATAACTGAACATATAATTGCGCTAGTTTAATGACTTTTGTATCACTTTAGCAAATTGTAGCAAATTATATCTTCTCCCAAAATAAAACAAATAAGCTATAATAACTGAAATTTCTGAAAAATTGCAACATTCGGATTTCAATTGCTCTTAATACCTGTCAAATTGTGTATTGATATAATATAATATAATATAATATAATATAATATAATATAATATAATATAATATAATATAATATAATATAATATAATATAATATAATATGCATTTGCATAAAAAAAACTGAATTAAATTAATTTATTAAAAAAATGTGGCATTTTGCAATCATTAGGGTGACAGCACAATTGTATAAATAAATATTATGTAATATAATATATATAATAATAATATAATATAATAACACATTTTTAAAGACAGAAGTGATTAAGTATTAGGAGAGAAAGAGAAGGGAAAATATGGAGATATACAGGTACAAATAAAGAGAAAACTGACATAGAAGCAGAGACCTTCAGTGTCTATAAAACGGTCGATAAAAAAAAAAGGTCAACAGCTGCATCATCTATCTCGTTCAGCAGAATAAAATATGAATGATAGAGGAATGGACCAGAAAATGAATAGATATGTAGGGCACCTGAAAGATGAGTGAGGCTTATCTGCATAGTTAAACAAGGATGAGTTTGTAGTTTAGAGCAAGACAGCGCCTGTCATCAAATTAAGTTTGGGAAGGTCCAAACAATTGGCTTTTTACTTTCTTTTGTTTTTCTAATGTAAATTTAATTTAGCGAAAATGTTGATTTAATCTCTGCTTAGTACAGCACGGCCGAGCAATGATGAAACAATCAAATAAAGAAAGGGACTTGAAAAGAAATGAAGGCACTTTATAAATGCTTATCTAAACACATAATTATAGGTTATAGCAGACGTTCATAAAACGTTTTCTTTTAAATTGCACTCTTTCAGAATTCCTACCTCTAGACTCAGAGATAATCACATAATTAGAGAAAATTTCTGTTTACAAGCTAATTCTATCACACCAGAAGAATTTGGGTCACCTTTCTCAACACACCCTCACAGTTGTTCCTGTGTGAGAGGAAGAAGCGGTTCGCTTCGACCATCACATGTGTCCTCAGCTCTGAGGAGCATACGGTCTCTTAGGACCCGAAGCTCAAACATCAAGAAAGTGTTGAGTTGCTGAAGTCTGATTTGTACTGGACAATTTAGACTGCTGTTCCACTTTTTATCATTTCTGCACTCCTAGCAACACCAAAATAACTAGAGTTGTACTGTTTTCTGAGGAAAGTGTGAGTGTCTTGACAATGCAAAGCTTGCCTCAACAATGCTAGGGTCAGTATTGTCATTAATGACAACTAAATGAACATTTTGTCAGCTGAAATAAAAAGAAAAACTGATGTAAATAACTGAAGCTCAACTAAAATAATTAATAAAAAAATAATTTCCGGGATCTCAGAAGTGGACGTCATCATAGTTAGGTAAACGTTTATATTATAAAAAATATAAATTTTGCATTCTTATTTGCTGACCTTACAATAGAGGATAAAAAATGTAGAGAGAGAGAAGATGTTGAACTTGCTGCCACTCCCTCAGAAACACTTCCACAACAGGGTCAACTAGTTTTCTGCAATTTATTAACACGTATATGAACATAAAAATTATATAAGAATTATAATTTTAATAACTGTGGATATGAATCTTCAGAGTCTGTGAAAGGAGTCCATCATCTTTTCTATGGTAACCTATTCCATAGATATTACTAATGAGAACCACTAATGATTATTTCCAAACAGGTTTCCAAATACCATTACAGCCCCACACCCCAAAAAGTAGCCCTACTCCAAACTCAGGCTATTGATTAATCCAGAACATGTTGGATAGAAAAACGTCTCCACCATAGAGCCGCAGTGTTTGCAGTTTATTTGTTGTACGTTTATTTTTAGACCCAGTCTAAAACCAATGAGAAAAAGAATGACACGCCTCAGACACATGACACTAGCTCATCTATTACAGCCAATTCACCCCAATTCAATTTCTGAATCTCACTCAATTCGCCACACATGGACATGCTGTTTTTGCCAAGACATGTTATCCAATTATCAAGTGGAGGTCGGCTGGCAAGTCAGAAATCTTGCTTCCAGAACATCAGAGATGGTAACCTTGCCTTTTCAGGTTTTGCAACCCTGTGAGATTCAAGTTCACTAGGACATACCAAATGATGCATTTTGAGTCTCTGGAGCTACAGTGTTCCAAATCTCTCCAATGCAGTTGCAAATAAATAAATAAAGACACATTTTATCCAGTTGTTGGGGAGCTCTATCGAACACTCTACGGACTAACACAACACAGTACATTTGTGAGTGTTTTTACGGTCTCAAACCAGGCAATAAAACAACAAGTGCTGCTGAAGAGCCCTTCCATGACAGTGCAGGATGGACAGAAAGTGATTTCAGAAATCATGTGGCAGCTGAGACCATTGATTGAGACGGTTAGCTGATTAAAAACGCCTGAGCTCCACCACCCAACCTCACAACGTGTAACTTCATCAATTACAGGATTTTCCAGCACTGCAGAGATTACATCGATCCAGCGCGTTCAGTCAAATGCATTTACAGCAGGATGTTTTCACGGCCTTCTCCCGTTCAGAAGCCAGCTGTGGGATGGATATAACACCCTCATAATGGCTGTGTGTGACAACATTCTCTTTCAGTCATGTAGCATTTTAATTAATCTTGACTGTCACAGGTAAACAGAGGACGAGAGGGAAATATGTTTATTAGACAGTTATATTTGGAAAAGTTGCCTTGTTCTTTCTGGATTGAATTAAATCGCTGCAAACACAAATATCAGGGTGAATAGCGAATGAGAAAATCATTTTAGATCTTCTCTATTATGTGAACTTGGCTTCTCTCTCGTTTTCCTTTTGCTCTACAGGATTTGTCAGGAGACAAACTCATCCATCTTTTCAATTTTCACTTTGGCTGGCCATGAGAGCTGATATAATTATTTCTCAGGTCTTTTTTTTTATTTACTAACGAATTTCTCTCATTGTTCAGCAGAAGGTCAAGTCCTTGTGTCTCTGCTGCCATACGGGCCCAGAGCAGTCAGAGGGCAGCTCAGTGTCCCCCCACTGAGGCGCTCGGAGGGCGAGCAGGTGCCCCTTTAATATGCCAACTGCAGGCTCTTTAGTCATAATGGGTGTACAATAGTCATATTGGAAGAAGAGACTATTAGAGCAGGGATGTTGCACATGTGACCTGATATCCATGAAAAATGAACCATCTGCTGCACTTCAAGACAAGACCGAAGGAATGGGATACTGGAGAGAGGAACACACAAGATGTCCTTCATAGTATTTGTTCTCCTTCCGTCTCATTTCCACATTCTCACATTCTTAAATACAGCAAATTGTGACGTATTCATGATAGTCTTTTCATTTATCACTTTAAAGAATAATGAGAATATTTTCATGGAAATGATGCACAATGTTATCAAAAATGACCATACTGTCACGACACAACTATATACATATATTATGCCAAATCCACTACTTTTGTGTCATGGAATGCAGTTTTAAGAGTTTTTTTTTAGGCGAACGTACTTGTTTAGACTTGTTTAGATATGTGGTTTGTTAATAAAGAATAAAGTTGTTAATCTATGAAAATAATGAAAATAACAGCGTTTCCATGACATGGCGACCAACACAAACGCAACTCTTCCTCTTCTCCGTCGGAGCGCAACAAGGCCACGGCCCCTTTTTGTGTATTCATGTGGGTGGAGGTTAGAAAAAAAAAACTGTTTTAGTGACGTCATTACTAAAGGAACTAGAGGGATGTAGTCCAAATGGGTCGTTCTTTGTAGGAGAATTCTGTTAAATAAAATATCTCGCTTGGCATTGAACTTTGAGCTTTAGAATTTTACAGATATTATTTATACACTAAAGTTTAAAACATGGGATCACGAAGAACGGGACCTTTAAATAAAACATACTCCCCAAGTGAAAATCATTCACTCTGAACACAACATGTCTTTGCTTTAGTAATATATATATTATTAAAGCAAAGTAATATATACATTACTAAAGCAAAGTAATATATACAACAAATATATATATATATATATAGGCCTATATTGTACATTAACAATATCACATGCATTCGTTTCCCACTGCGGCATATTTCATATGTAAACATGAAATGTCAGGGGTAAGAACAGGTAATGGCATTTCTGACATCATTAGCCCTGTTTTCACTCCAAGTTTAGGTTATTAACATTTTAGTAAAAACAGAGAAGGAGGGCACTGAAAGAAAGACGAGAGCGCAGCAGGGAGGGAATGGGAGTGAGTGCTCTGTATTTAATTGCTTTTATTCAGGTCATCAGATGGGTGAACTACGTGACAACTGTACAGTAGATGTGTAATTAGATAGGAGGAGCAGAGGAGGAGAGGAGCATAGAGAAGGGACAGCGACAGACGGAGAGGTCACACAAAGGTTACTGAAGAACAGTGAACAATCCCACCCCCCCCCCCCCCCCCCACACACACACACACACACACCAGAACCGCAGGCTCCAGCAGCATTAGCAGTGCAGATGCACATCAAACGGACTTTGATTCATTAAGGTGGTGATTAGAATCAGGAGATGACCGTGTCTGATTTTCCAATGAACCAATGACTGACCACATTGAAATCGCATTTTCTTTCTCTCACAGTTTCTCTCTTGAATTAGATGCATGTTGTGTCGAATCTCTAATCCGTTCCCCAGCTACTCCTAGATTCAATGTTGTGTGTTCTGCTTACTGCACAGTGTATAGTATATACTGCTTACTATTTGTAAAATATTAAGTGCAACAGTATTTTCTTTTTGATTTATGGCATATGTGACCTGGACATGCTTTTATGAGATTCACCTTTATGATATTAGAGCATTTATAGTGAATACAATGATGAAACATCAGCGCAGCTAGAAGGAAATAATATTTTTTTATGTTATAATACAATTACCTTGGTATGGTAGGACTATTTAGTTTGGTCAATATGACTTTACACATGTGTCTTATTTTGGAAACAGAAACAAAGTGTGCTAACTATTTAAAATGTTCATGAAACAGCATGCATTACACTACAAAACTGTTTTTGAACAGTACTGTACCAAATTTTTACTGCATTTCAAAATAGCAGCATGGCTGTGTGATATTAGGAAATACAGAATGATTGCTTAAACATTGACTGTTTACATTACTATTAAAGTAAAATCTTCATCGATGTCAATAGCTATTTTCAAGCCATACGGCTTGAATGTACTGGAATGAAGGAAACGGAAATATCCAAAATGTATGTTTTAAAAATACACAACCATTTTTTTTTCAGTCATATAGAAAATTGCAAATAGCATGCATACTGCAAATATTTTTCTTCAAAAATACTATATAGTATGCTTTTCCGAACGTATGTGCTATCTGTTTGTTGTCAGCTTTGAGTAAACACAAATGCATCTGTTCCCCGAATGAATCTTGGCATGATCTGACATGGAAAAAAAACCTGAGAGGGTTCCGGGTATCATCACAGATGAGGGACTTCAATCATCATGCAAATGAATTTACCCACGATGCCGTGCAACTGCAGGATAAACCTTAGCGAGCCAAAGGAGATACACGGCTCAAACATACCGTGACATGTTTACATATTGCCAATTAATAATCCAAGAAGAGACTGCAGACACGTGTTTGCAGAATCCTCCGTGTTTGGTTTAGAGATACAAAAGATTAATAATGATGAAGTTTGGTGTCAAGAGACGACCGCAGAGAAATGTATGCATCTCCACTTGAGATGTGAGGAAAGAGAGGGAGGAAATGAAAAAGCAGATATCAGGCACAGAACGGCTGATCAGAACTGGAGACAAAACCGGCTTCAGAACTGCTGAAGTATCGCTGCCAAGAACAGCAGCAGATGCTTGTGAAAACCAGAGCGGTCTGGATGCTTGAACTCCATCTGACCTTGAACACACACCCTAGTCTCTGGACAGACACATAAAGACCGAGTGCTCCAGTTGACCACAAATCAACCCCGTGTGGAGGGAGGTCACAGTTGTGTGGTGAGAACTGTCAGTGAGTGGGGAGTCCCTGCTTGACTTTACAACCTTCTCTTTTCATGAAGTCACAAGTACCTTTAGTGCAGTAACTGTGCAGTCCTGCATCCAAGAGACAAAAATAACCATCCGTCCATTGCACGGTCTCTCTAAAATAATCAAAATGTTCATAAGAGAGCACTCCAAAAGGAAGCATAATTCAACCAAAACAATAAAGCACCACATTGGTCGGCAGATATGAGAGCTGCGCGTTTGTCTACGAGCGTTTTTGAAGTCTATTTCAATATCAACACTGCCTGAGGACGCATGCCAACATTTAGTTGGCCAAATGTATTTTCTGTCTGGATGAATCTCAGGAAGAAATGGCCGTTTTATATCACCCCAAAATCACAAACAAAACAACAACAAATTATGTTTTCAAAGTAGTTTATAAAAAAGAAAACGCAGATCGTTTTCAAGACCTTTAAGACTTCATGGTAAGGCTTTTTTTTTGTCACAGATTTTCATTGTAGCAGAAATTTGAATAGAATTTGAAAATATATAGTTTTTAAATTAAAATTCATGTTAAATTAATTATAATACTTGCACTAAATAATTAATAATTATCATTATCATTACACACACACACACACACGCACACGCTTGAGCAAGAAATATATTCTTTTGATTTTGGGGTGTAATATAACTTTGTGAGAAATTGTGAGAGATTTACCTGTCTAGATAGCCTAGAAGATTTTCCTAAAATAACATAAAAATACATAAAATATTTACCTAGAAAACTACACCACACTTAAGTTTTAGGAAGAACTATGAGACAGTTTTCTAGAGATGGACTGTCTGTTGTCTTGGTCAGGTGAGGTGATTAGCTGCCCTTTCATTCGCAAATACATTTCTAAAGTATGCGAAAGCTATCTGAGTTATTTACTTTAATTGTTATTTAAATCCCAGGGCTTTGGCCTCGTAGCCTCTTGACATAGCCTTGCTAACATTCTGTTAGTTATGACTTAAACACGCATGCCTTTGAGCCAACCGGATATTTGGGCATTAGCAAAGAATACACACTGCAAACTGAAGTGGAATTTCTTAAAGAGGGCCAGAAATGGAGTGAAAGAGTAGAAGCTCAGAAGCGTTTATCTGGCCATCCTGATTCTTTTATTTTGACTGCTGTTTACAGGACTGACACGAGTTCACTGTTGTAATCTGATGCAGCTTTCCAGCTGATTTCCATAGCTGATTTTCTGTTCTCCTGAGACCTTGCAAAAACTGTTTGGTGTGCAATGAACATTACACAGAACGTGTTTTTGAAATTTGTTCATATTTACTCATATTTTATAACATTGCTCTGCAACACTGTTTATATATATTTATTTTTCTTTTCCTCAATTAAGTGGGACTGAACTGTTTAAAGTCAACATGCCTGCCCATTAAGGGATAACAACAATAAAATAAATAGGATGGTATTTTTATTTATTCATTAGGATGTGACTGGATGAATGTGAGTTTGCTAAAGCTAAACAATGTCTAAATTGATATCTGGCTATTGGTTATCCAATAACCTGCATGGAAAAGTCATTTCAGAGGAAGAGCAAGTTATTACATTGTGATTGTCATGACAACAACAATGGCTTAAACATTATGTAATGCTTAAACAGTTTTATTTTATTTCCTTCTGGTATATTACATAACTACTGTATCATATATAGTGGGGATTGTAAAGTCTTAAAATTATAAATTATTAAAATATAAAATGTTAAGTATAATTTAACCCTTATTTTCTCATAATTTATCACTTTTACTGTTATAAAAAGTAAAATACAATAATATAATGTACAAATTATTTATGTTTCCTAAGTGAAATACATACATTTAAGCATACAGTGCCTATAAAATGTTTTCATACTACATTTAAAAAAAAACATTTTATGTCACAGCCTTTTTTCTCAACTGCTTTAAATAACTTTTCAGTCATTCTACACTCCATACACCTTAATGACGAAGCAAAAAAAAACAAAAAAACAGGTTTGTGACAACTTCAAAAACTGAAATAAGAACGTTGCATAAGTATTCATACCCTTAACTCAGCACTTAGTTGAAGCACCTTTACAGTCTCAAGTCTTTTTGGTATGATGCGACAAGCTTTGTACATCAGCATTTGGAAATTATCTGTCAGTCTTCTGTGAATCTCTTCACCTCTCAAGCTCTGTCAGGTTGGATGGAGGCAGATGCACATTTTCACTTTTCTCCAGAAATGTTGATTGGGTTTAAGCTCAGGCCGTGGATGGGCCACTCAAGTACATTCACAGAGATGTCTATAAGCCACTCTTGCTGTGTGCTTAGGGCCATTGTCCTGTTGGAAGGTGAACCTTCTGCCAGTCTGAGCTTCTGAATGCTCTAGCCAAGGTTTCCATTAAGGCTATCTCTATATTTTGGTGCAGTGAGCTTTTCTTCTACTCTGATGAGTCCCTCAGTCTCTGCAGCTGAAAACAGCCTCACAGCGTGCATGAAGCTGCTGCCAGCACACTTTACTTTTGGGATGCTACTCTACAGGTGATGAGCAGTGCCTGGTGTCCTCCAAACATCATTCATCAGACCAGAGAATCATTGTTTCTGAAAATCAGAGGGTCCTTTAGGTGCTTTGATCCAAAGACTTGCAAATTCCAAATGTGTTTTCACGTATCTTCACTGAAGAGAGGATTGTGGATTGATTGAAGACCAGATTGGTGGAGTGTTGCAGCGATGCTTGTCTTTCTTTAGGTTTCTCCAATCTGCACATATGATCATGGAGCTCAACTAGAATGACCATCAGGTTCTTGGTCACCACACTAACCAAAGCCCTTCTCCATCAATTGCTCAGTTTTGCCAGCTCTAGGAAGAAACCTAGTTTTTTCAAACAGCTACCATTAAGAGTAACGGAGACTACATTCTTCTGTGAACCTTCAATGCAGCAGAATTTTTTCTGAACTCTTCCCCATATGTGTGGCTTGATGCAATCCTGTCTCAGAGCTCTGCAGACAGTTGTTTTGACCTCAGGGCTTGGTTTTTGCTCTGATATGCATTTTCAGCTGTTAGACCTTTTATTGAGAGGTGTGTGCCTTTCCAAATCATATCAACTCAACTAAATTTGCTAAAGATTAACACCACTCAAAGTGTAGTAACATCTACAAGCGATATGAATGCTTCTGAGCTAAATTTCAACTGTCCCAGAAAAGGGTATGAATACTTATGCAATGGAATCATTTCAGTTTTTTATTTCTAATAAATTTGCTAAATTGTTACAAACTTGTTTTCTGCTTTGTCATTATGGTGTATGGAGTGTAGATTAATTTTGTAAAAAAGTTTAACAAAGCTGCAACATAACAAAATGTGAAAAAAGAAGGGGTATGAATACAGCACTTTTTATAGGCACTGTACATTTTCAAAACTAAAACTGAAAGTAAATAAAGTTAAATAGAAATATATATATCCTCCACAAAATTACTGAAACTAATAAAAGAAAAGCTTTTTTATTGAAATACTAGAATGGTATATAAATAATACTAAAATAACACTACCACAAATATTTGAAATAATTCTAAAAAAACAAAGATGTGCTTTTCAGGATGAACCAGGGCTGTACTGTACACCCCCCCAAAAATAAAAATAATTTTAAATGGAAAATGATACCCACCTCTGCGTATGTTTAGTAGTCTATGCGATGGCCCATTTCTAATGGACGGCTGGTGTTGGCCAGTCATCTCCTGCATTAGTCATCTGTTTCTCATTTTGCATCCTTTTCTTTTCTCATCCACTCTCTCATCTCTTACAGAGCCCAGTCAGAGCCCTTTTCTATTTCAAAGTCCATTTTTCAAACACTTCAGCTGCCTTTCATCTCGACGTTTCCACATACATAGAGCGAGAGACTGAGAGAGAGATGAGGAGCAGCTCATCTGGAGAAAGCAGAGAACAATCTCTTCATCTTCAAGAACCACCAGCCTCTGCATCTTTCCCACTCCAAGCCCTGGATCAGGTATGACATATCTCACTCTCACATTCTCTGTCTCGCTCCCTTCTTCTCTCTCGCTCTGTTCTAGAAGATGAAATGTTCATAGCTTTCATGAAGTGCTCGCGGTCCATACAGTTCTCAAACATCACCTTATGTCCTCCAAACACACATTCAACACACTTTACTTCACAATTCAGCCTGGTAGATGTTTGTAAGTTTATGTGAGTTGGTGTTAATTGATTGTGTTTCTATGTTGATCATTAAAGTGAGATGACACTGTTGTAACAGGGTGTCTAAATTCCTGTCATATAAAAGGACAGAGACTGACGAATGAGAAAATAACACTTACACTAGACTGAGGAGAGAGAAAGGTGTATTTACATGTGTTCTACTATTACCAGAAAGTCCTAGTCATTTCACTTAGCTGCCATCTTGAAAAACTTAGGAAGTAGGCATAAAAGTAAAGCTTCCTGAAATGCTCAAAACTGTTGGTCAAGACTACACTTCAGTACATTACATACGGTCTGGCAACAATGTTATCATATATTTTAATTCATGTCAAATCACGCTTTTTTTCATTGTGGCCATGTCTTGTGAAAAAGAAGCACACTCTATCATAGGCTAAGGTTAAAAAACATTCTTATTATGGAATATACTTGAATATGCAGTAATATTGGACAGTTAATTGCATGTCAATTGCAATTAAATGAAAATGAATTATAGTCATAATATATTATAGTCAGTAATGTAATGACAAGTGTTTATGGTGAACTAAAATATACTATAATGTTATTTCTATTAAAACAATATGCCATTTTTTTTTACATATATCAGTAATTACACACCTATTATATATTATATAAGCATTATATTTAAGATTGTTGAAATATATTGAATTGTAAGTTTATCATTGCAATGATATAAAAAGTTGCAATTTAGTGCAAAAAAATCTTAAAACTAATATTAAACATACTTCAGTAATCAAGTAGATAGTATGCTTATAGTATATTGGCCAAGTGTACTTCTGTAAAGCACAACAGGAGGTTATTAAAACAAAATTTACACTCTAGTAACATTTTATTGCATTATCTACACATACAGGATTTTTTAAAATAAACTTTTAAAGTTTGAAGTACACTACAAGTGCATATCCAATACAATTAAAAACACTTTTTTTTTCACAAGAACTGCTAACACATTCACACTCAGAAGTACACAAAGTTGATCATGTCTCAGGAGAACATGAGAACTACTCTTTCTGAATGCCTTCTGAGGTCAGGAGATACACTGTGCAGTGCAGAAGGGCCAAATTAACAGGGGATCAAGGGAAAATGCCACTGAAAAAGTTGAAGTAAATTTGTTTGTGACTTGAGACAATGGAGACACCCCAAATTTTCAACAACCACCACCATAGAGAGATTTGTGAACTGATAGAGTTAACATGTCTTATTAATATACCATGATGATTTTGTATAAAAACTGAGATTGCATCCATACAACATTAGTCAGAGCTATTTTAATCGCCTACTTTTCCTTTCTGTTCTCTCATACTGTTCTTCCACTCACCTGGTTTCTTTTGGAACACAACATTTGTTCACTTTGACAAGGTCTGTGTACACAATCAACTGCAGCTGGACCTATTGATGCTGGCAGACAGGCAGGTAGACAGGTTTGCGAAGCAGACAGGTGCACCGTTGTGATCAAACAATGTTTCTGTTTAGTTCTATTCAGCCGTATCTAAGCACTGAATTTGGAAACTGATTCAACAAGCATTTTCTTGTATAACGACGGCTTGACACATTGTCATTGTGATTTTAAATGGCATAAATTGCCAGAACAAACAATCATCACAATGCCAGTTTTGTCTGCTCTCAGAGGGGGGGAGGCGACAGCGGTGTCACCGGGTTTTCACTGCAGTTCAACCCAAGCAATCTGTCTTGCATCAAGCCTACCTAACATTGACAAGATGACAAGCTGACAAATCCTTAATCCAATCTAAGCGATGAATCCGCATGAAAATGATCTTAATGTTTCCATCCCACCAACAGACCCTGGAGAAAAAAATACATTTCTGCAGCCAAACCAAGACTTGGTGTGATGAGCTTGTTCACGTGTTGTACGCTCTGATATCTGTCAAACCCAAAGGTTAATTAATCGTGTCAAACATGAAGTAAATATGACGTCTCTTAACACAAAACCTTTTTTTTTTTTGTCCTACTGCTGCTTCCAGTAAAAACTCCACCAAGAAACCTGAATGAGAAAAATAACACATACACACACACACACACACACACACATTAATTAAAGACAGATAGAGAATCAGAAGTTCTCCATATTTCCACAACAAGCCTCTCCAAAGGTGTACATTATAAGCACAAATGGACCAAGGGTAGTTTAAGCTTCTGTTCCTTCCGATTAGGATTTGGGGTTTTGTGCCGTCTTAATAGTTTACTGCAAACTAATTAAAAACACAATCACTGCGGGAGCTGCCCTGGGCTCCTTTACAGACATAAATAAATAGAGTTGTGTTCGAGAAACTGTGCCTCCTGCCGTGTGCTAAAGGTGAAAGTGCTTTTGTGCGCAGCGATGTGTGTCGAGGAGATTCGCTTGAATAAGTGTTTTATTCCGGCAGATGAGATAACTGAGCAGTGAAGCAAGACTCCACAGTGTCTTCACTTATTTGTCTGACTTTTTTATTGTTGTTGTTGTTATAAACCATTGCATTTTTTAAAGCAAACATCAAAACACAATACATCTTGATAAATAAATGATAACTGCTGGAGAGGCCGATTTTGTTGTTTGACAGTGTACACCTTTATTCATTGAATGGAGCAGCATGAACATTCTGCCTAACATTTCTTTTTTGTTCCACAGAAGAAAGCAAGCGCTATGGGGTTGGAATCGATGGCGAAAAAACAGCTCACGACTGCCAGATTTGAAACACATATAGCACACGACTTCAAAAGTTTCACATTTGCTGCAATCCAGTTTTTACAGCAAAAACACATCTTCTACGGAATCTGTAAGTTCCTCTCATGGGTCTAGTTTTGTGGGTGTGTGTGTGATTGTGTGTATTTAAGCAGGCCCAGCAGGTTTTGTAGTTTATTGACCTGATCATTCTGCCAGGGAATTACTGTCTGATGTGCGAGTGTGTGCGCTGTTGTACGTGTGTGACGTACGGCAGAGCAAATATTGACATTCATCTCTCTTGCTACATTTTTCCCGGGTGCCACTTTAATTGGCCCGGAGAAAGTCACCACAAATAAATGAAAGGCGACTCTCTAAAAGCTTGCACTAAATGAAATATTTTTTTTTCTCCCTATTGTTCGCGCCACCTTCTCACGCCTCCCCGCCTCCCTCCATCCGTGAGAAATCTCAAGCCTTTTCCTCTGAGGTAAATAATGACTTAATACAACCAGATAAAGGCAGAGAAATAATTAAATAGCAAATTGCCATTTGTTTCTCTTTTATACGCCATTCTCTGTTTGACTTGAAGAGTTCAGGGGTGAGAGAGTTGCTAGCTGTTGCAGCAGAGTACACAGAACGAGTTTGTCCCTGTCAGTTTTATCACCGTTCTGACAGGAGTGACATTAGTAAAGACACAGACATGAATGTGTCGGAGTTTTACAACAAGGGCCGAGCAAAACTGACAGCTGGTAGCACAGTTACAGAAACAGATGCAAACTCTTCAGCTACAGAGCCTTGCAGAAAAGAAAAAAAAATAGCTTAAACCAGCCTGAGGTGGCTTTCCTAGTCTGGCCAAGTGGGTTAAGCTGGTCTGTTTTGACTGGAAGACCAGTTGGCAGAGCAACTAAACCTGATAAACACCAGGCTGGAAGACTAGTCCTGGATCTAAAGCCATTATGTCTTTACAAAAGCTTCACTTCACATAAACTGTCACTCATGCTGACATTTTTAAGCTCCTACTGCTCTGACTAAAGCACATCTAATCTCCTGAAGTTTCTTAAGGCTTTTTTTTTTTTAATACTGCTAACATATTTCTGACTTTCAAGTGTTTTTTTTAAATAATAATGTTTCAAGAACAAAGAGAGTTAAACGGACAGTCAGACTCTTCACAGAGAATGGAGAATCATGGATTTCATATAAAAATGGAGACGCATGATGAATGATTTGAATAGCATTTAGTAGTTCAGAGTCTATTGTGAACTCAAAGTTATTAAATATGCTTTAATCTTTCAAGTTAGGCAATTGAAATCCACATGTGATGTGAGAGCCCATAATAAACAAGCTTGCATGACTGACTGAAAGACTGATTTAAAGCAAGTGCATGTAGTCTTTAGGGTCAACTGTTATATTAAATAGCACATTTCATAATTTTAGGTTTTGAATAAAGGCCACTTATAATGTTAGTCAAGTCATATTTTAGCATTTGACCCACTTACACAATCAATTTCGTTAGCTGTGCCTTTAAGACTCTATTCAAATCCTCTCCTAACATGTCAATAGCATAGCGCTAAGTTTGCACTGCCCTTTCTTTCAATAACAATTGCAAATCCTTCATCATATTATGACAGGTTCACAAAACAATCCACACTGAAATGTCACACAGACTGAAATCTTGCCACTGGTTATTATTGGGATCATTCAGAAGCATATGCAGAGCTGCAGGTGCTACACAACAAGACTTTTCAGTCCCTAAACTGGGTAGCATGTTATAGTACATTTATCACATTTTTAGCATTTCCAAAGATTGTGTCCAATATTTAATTGTAATATGTTGTAATGTGTAGAGACATTGTTAAAAATAAACATCAGCAACTAGTATCGTCTCGGTTACGTATGGTAACCCTCGTTCCCTGAAGGAGGGAACGGAGACGCCACGTCGGATGACCGACGAATATGGGATATCGCTTCGATAGACCAATCTACTTCGAGTGTAAACTAAACGAGCCAATGCACATTGGCATGCAATTATTGCATCCAGCTGCCGCTGATCACTGCGTGAGTATAAGAGGGCAGCAGGTGCAATGCATACCAGTTTTTCGCTGAGGAGCCGAGCCGGGAACCCGGCAGCTCAGCGGCGGTACAGCAACCATGGCGACGGGACGTGGCGTCTCCGTTCCCTCCTTCAGGGAACGAGGGTTACCATACGTAACCGAGACGTTCCCTTTCAGTCGGTCACTCTCGACGCCACGTCGGATGACCGACGAATATGGGATCCCTATCAAAGCGCCATGGGTGCTGCCCCTTCCAGTGCCCTGTGTGAGCCGCCTGCGCCCCTATTAGGTGTAGGCCGGGGCTCAGAACAAGTAGCTCCACTCACCATTGTCAAAGCACTACCTCACTGGGTGAGATTGGATAACACTGGGAAAACGTACCCGGTCCGCTTGGAGCCGGGACGCTGCGGAAGCCCCATCCTTCCCGAAGGAGGTCTCGGAGGCAAATACACATATAGCATACGTTTAGGAGTATACGGAGAAATTTGAGGTGATTAAAACCCTCTTGGGAAGGCAGAAGTCTGCCGGGGAAACACGGGCTCTAAGGCTATACCGTGGACTATACACATACGAGTACCGCTTAGGTCTCAATATGGAGCCCAGCCTTCCATGGTTCTCACGGATTCATCATGAAGGCCTGGCGCCGGACGTTCCGCCGCGTCCAGCTGCCTAGGGTGATGGAGGAACTCAACAGGGTCTACAGTTCGGACACTCTGGAGCAGTTTTAGCAAGCCGACACTAACCGGGGCCTCTCAGTGCCACTACCCGTTTGAGGTGAGAACACAGGAGGATACCGGCTCTACACGAAGGCTATAGAACCTAGCGAACGTGTTAGGGGTCGCCCAGCCCGCAGCTCTACAAATATCTGTCAGCGAGGCGCCCCGAGCCAGCGCCCAGGAGGATGCAACACTTCTAGTTGAGTGAGCTCGAAGCCTGAACGGGCAGGGCACATCCTGAGCCTGATAAGCCAGGGTTATGGCATCCACAATCCAGTGGGCCATCCTCTGCTTAGAGACGGCATTCCCCTTCTGCCGGCCTCCGTAACAGACAAAGAGCTGGTCTGAGGTCCTGAAGCTTTGCGTCCGGTCCACGTAGCACCTTAATGCTCGAACAGGACAAAGCAAAGCCAGGGCTGGGTCTGCCTCCTCCAGGGGCAGCGCTTGCAGGTTCACCACTTGGTCTTTGAAGGGTGTAGTGGGAACCTTGGGCACGTAGCCAGGCCGGGGCCTCAGGATTACCTGGGAGTCAGCCGGCCCGAACTCTAGGCACGAATCGTTGACCGAAAATGCATGCAGGTCCCCTACCCTCTTGATGGAGGCCAGTGCAAGCAGGAGCACAGTTTTCAATGAAAGAAACTTTAGCTCAACTGAATGCAAAGGCTCGAATGGGCCCTGCTGTAGTGATTTAAGCACTAGAGACAGGTCCCAAGAGGGTATACAGGGGGGCCGGGATGGATTTAACCTCCTGGCCCCTCTAAGGAACCTGATGATGAGGTCATGCTTACCCAAAGACTTCCCATTTACAGGGTCATGGTACGCAGCAATAGCGGCAACCTGGACTTTGAGGGTGGAGGGAGACAGCCTTCGCTCCAACCCTTGCTGCAAAAAGGATAGCACGGCCGCAATCGGGCATCTTCGGGGGTCTTCTCGGCGAAAAGAACACCACTCAACGAACAGGTTCCACTTCAAGGCATAGGCGTGTCTCGTAGACGGTGCTCTTGCCGAAGTGATGGTGTTAACTACCTCTTGGGGTAGGTCACCTAGAACCTCCGCGTCCCGTCCAGGGACCAAACATGGAGTTTCCAAAGGTCTGGACGCGGGTGCCAAATGGTGCCCCGTCTCTGAGTCAGTAAATCCCTCCTCAGAGGAACCAGCCAAGGAGGGGCTGTCGAGAGTAGCACTAGTTCGGGGAACCAGGTCCGAGTAGGCCCATATGGCGCTACTAGTAAGACTCGCTCCTCGTCCTCCTGGACTTTGCACAACGTCTGTGCGAGAAGGCTCACTGGGGGAAACGCATACTTGCGTAGGTCCCGCGGCCAGCTGTGTGCCAGTGCGTCCGTGCCGAGAGTTCCCTCGGTCAGGGAGTAGAAAGCCTGGCAGTGAGAGGTCTCTGGAGCAGCAAACAGGTCTACCTGAGCGGCTCTGAACCGCCTCCAAATCAGCTGGACCGTCAGGGGATGGAGTCGCCATTCTCCCGGGAGCATTGCTCAAGACAGCTCGTCGGCTGTACGACTGAGCAGGCCTGGAATGTGAACAGCACGAAGTGACCTCAGAACCTTCTGACTCCAAAGGAGGAGGTGGCGGGCGAGTTGCAAGATGCGACGAGAGCGCAGACCACCTTGGTGGTTGATGTACGCAACAGTCGCAGTGTTGTCCAATCGGACCAGCACAGGCTTGCCTCGTAAGAGACCTTTGAGACGGTTCAAGGCAAGGTGCGTTGCTAACAACTCTAGGCAATTGATGTGCCACTGCAGCTGTGGGCCCGTCCAAACCCCTGAGACTGCATGCCCGTTGTACGTGGCCCCCCCGGCGGTAGTGGAGGCATGCGTGTAAACCACAGCATGCCTGGAGATCTGCTCTAGGGGCACCCCTGCCCATAGGAATGCCAGATCTGACCACGGAGTGAGGGTTTGGCGACAGGCCGGTGTAACTTGGACCCGGTGAGTGCCGCGCTTCCACGCCCACCTCGGGACTCGGCCATAAAGCCAGTGCCGGAGCGGTCTCATATGTGATAGGCCGAGCGGTGTAAGTGCCGCTGTGGCCACCATATGCCCCAGGAGCCTCCGAAAGAGTTTCAGTGGGACCGCCGTCCTGCTCTTGGACGTATTCAAGCAGGCTAGCACCGACCGCGCACGTTCCTCTGTGAGGCGTGCTGTCTGTTCGACCGAATCCAACTCCATACCGAGAAAAGAGATCCTCTGCAATGGTGAGAGTTTGCTCTTTTCCCAGCTGACCTGAAGGCCCAACAGGCTCAGGTGCCGGAGCACCACATCCCTGTGCTCGCACAACTGATCTCGAGACTGTGCTAGTATCAGCCAATTGAGAATGCGAACACTCTGCTCTCTGAGAGGAACGAGAGCTGCCTCCGTGACTTCCGTGAAGACACAGGGAGACTGGGACAGCCGGAAGGGCAGGACCTTGTACTGATATGCTAGTCCTTCGAACGCAAGCCGCAGAAAAGGTCTGTGGCGCGGAAGTATGGACACATGAAAGTACACGTCCTTCAGGTCGATCGCTGCAAACCAATCTTGGGGATGGACGCACCTGAAAATGCGTTTCTGTGTCAACATTTTGAACTGTAGCCGATAGAGGGCCCGATTCAAAACTCGCAGATCCAAGACCGGTCGTAACCCACCGCTTTTCTTGGGTACAATGAGGTACGGGCTGTAAAGCCCCTTCCTCATATCGGCTGGAGGGACCGGCTCTATCGCGGCCTTCGCCAGTAGGACTGCGATCTCTTTCCGCAAGACAGGGGCATCGGACGCTTCCACTGTAGTGAAGCGGACACCGCAGAGCTTGGGGGGAAGCCGGGCGATCTGAATCGCATAGCCGAGGCTGATGGTTCGCAGAAGCCAGCGAGACGGGCTGGGTAGCGCTGACCAGGCGCCTAAGAGCCGTACAAGCGGGACCAGCAGAACCACAGCCGTACCCGCAGTGGGGCAGCGAGGTGGAACACAGGGGCCCAACTCGGGCGGCTTGTGAGCAGGCCGGAGTGTGGTGCGAGTGTGGGGTGCAGGGCTCACCTGGTTCCACGGGTTGGCAGAGGGTGCGTGAGTAGGGCCTTTGTTGACGCTCTCGAACCGCCCGCAGCTGCCATCTGGCGAAGGAGGAGGATGAGTGAGGTCCGGTGCTTGGCCGTCCGCAACTCTCCATGCCCTCCTGGGACCCAGAGAGGGAGGAAACTACTCTCCTGTCGAGATTTCCAAATTCTCCGCCTGGCCCTCCTCCAGGGGAGGGAGAGGTGCCTACACCATCCCCCAGAAAGCAGCTACCTCTCTCTGGGTCACCCGTCCCAGGGCCTCTTGCTCTTCTGCTTACCGTCAGGTTTGACGGGGGCCAGGACGGGAGGGGCAGCCTGCCTGTGCCCAGCTCAACGGCACCACTTGGAGGCTGCTGCAGATGCGACGCGTGAGCATGCACTTCCGGAAAGAAAGGCACTGGGGTGGGGCGCTGAGAACCAGCGCGCACCACCCCGAGAAACCAATCATCCAGCCGTGAGGGCTCGGGATGCGGTGGGGGATTCCACTCGAGCCCTACCCTCTCAGCGGCCCGGGAAAGCATAGCTGCCACTTCGGGATCCGAATCAGGCTTTGTCACCATCCCAGAGGACGGTAGCGCAACCGAACCGTGATCCGACAGCTCTCCCTCCGATGCTGAGATCGACATCTGGTCGGGGGGAGTCCCACTGGATACCGCTGGTACGCTCCTTGAAGAGGGCCCAGCGCGTTCCGTGGGTTGCTCCACTGGATCGGAGGTGCTAGAGGAGTGATGGTCCCCAGAGGGTTGGTTCCCTGCGGGGTTTGCCACCACTGTGATCCTCAAACCACTCGCGCTACTGCCGGAAGTGGTTCTCGTCTGTCGGCCGCCAGAACGAGCCCCAGATCGCGGCCGCGGCAACGGGACTCCGCCCCCCTGAAGGTAGCGGAGCCTGGTTTGCAGCTCCGAGATGGTCATATTCCCGCAGTGAGAACATGACTCATCCACGAAAGCCACCTCAGCGTGCTCGACGCCCAGACACGTGAGGCAGCGATCGTGACCATCACCCGGTGCCAGGTAACGACCGCACCCAGAAACGCACGGGTGAAACGGCATCCTTATAAGGACGATCCGTCGTCTTTACAAAGACGCACCCGTGAAGCTCTTTTAGAGAGAATTTGCTCTTTTAGGAAATGCTCTTTCAGTGCTGAGGCGCACAGGGGGGATGGCCGCTTGCAACACGACAGGGGTAGTGCAACCTGAAGTGTGCAAATCCACTCGACACAGGAACGACCGCCGCTGAAGCGCCGTCTCGCCAACACACGAAGCTTCCGAGAGCGTGCTGAACCCGTAGTTCACAGCAGACACAGTTGAGCAGAGCGATACTAACGCTCGGCTCCGAAGCGAAAAGCTGGTATGCATTGCACCTGCTGCCCTCTTATATCCACGCAGTGATCAGCGGCAGCTGGATGCAATAATTGCATGCCAATGTGCATTGGCTCGTTTAGTTTACACTCGAAGTAGATTGGTCTATCGAAGCGATATCCCATATTCGTCGGTCATCCGACGTGGCGTCGAGAGTGACCGACTGAAAGGGAACTAACATTTCGTTTATACAGAAGGACATTCAGAGCCGTAGGAGCTACATGAGCCTCAACGGTTTTCAGTGCCCAAACTGGCCAGTATGTTTTCATAGAACATACTATAGACATTGATTTTCAAGGATGATGTAAAAATGTAATTTTATATTTCCATTTAATAGCTAACAGACTTTGTTGTACCATCTGAAGACACATGGGACTTTGTCTCAAGGACTGAAGTGAGGAAAATCAGTGAAGGACCTGCGCCAAAGTCTCTTGTTTGCTTTCTTTCCGTATCCTCTGAAACTAACCCTCTGCTCTTCATGATCTCATCCATCATCACAACATCTCCAAATACCACTCTGGTCAAATTTAAATGGCTTCTAGCTGTGAACTCACCAAATCTTTGTTTAGCTGGTCTTCTTGGTAAGATAATCTCTAATAAACTTAGAATTGTTCTCATGTTCTCTCAGGAGAACATGAGAACTCCTCTTTCTGAATGCCTTTTGAGGTCAGGAAATACACCGAGGTTTTACTGAGTGTGGCAGAGCCAAATCAACAGGAGATCAAGGGAAAATGCCACTAAAAATAAAACAAAATTCAGTTTGTTTGGGCTTTTTTTATTTATCATATCATATTAAGAGAATCATATCAACACAAAACAAAGTTTCTCATAAATAGGACAATCATGTTTCATGAATGAAAAGTGATTTATCGATTGTTTTATTCACCTGGTCAGCACATAAATTTGAGCCCAATGGTTTTGTTTATTCTAAAGACGAGAACAAAGCTGACAGTGGAAAAAATGATCTGATTTATTGTCTTGAAACACCCTAAAATGAAGTGGAACACGACTGTAGATTTGATTTGTTTATGACAAATCATGGCTCGTACAGCGCTTTAGTGAATGAGTTACAGTTTAGCCTGAGACTCTGGTATGATGAGACAACTGAGGAATGCAGACTGGAAATAAAGAGCTGTTTGCTTCGCAGGGACTCAAACATTGACTGAAACGATTCTGTAACTGTTCTCGTCTTTCTCTTCCCTTAATGGTCCTGATGAGCACACACACACTACCACAACTGACCAATGTTCTCTTTGGAGAGACAGACAGACAGACACATTTGGTCTCCAGGGTAACCTAGCTTTTGTCTATCTCGTTGCCAGGTGACTGGTTGTCATAGAATCCAGACATGCACATTTAGTATTTGATACGAATCTCCAGCTGTTCAACTGTACTTTTTCTCCATCAGTCTTTCTCCTTATTTATACTTCTGTCATATGATTCCTTCATTTTATCATTTTAATGTGTCCATTCTACATTTAGTCACTTTAAAAAACTAGATAGATAGAATGGATGGATGAAACACACAAGTCTGTAGAATCATTGTGACCCTGGAGTGTGTGTGTGATTGTGTGTTTGTGAAGGCATGTCTGCCCTTCAACTGACACAGTTTAGAGGGAGCTGAGAGAAGTTGGGTAAATTTGGCAAATTCTGCTGATGTGCCGGGGGAGAGAAACACACTCCAGCTGACTGAACTGGGTTAGAATTAAATGTAGGGCAAAGTTCCAAACCAAAACTACCACACTCACACACACACACACACACTCACTCACAGAGAAACACTTCTGTAAATACAAATGGCATCTGGTGCGCATTGGATACAAAGATGAAACAAAGCATCCATGCCACACACAATCTCACACAAACACACATTAACAATCCCATACACCAAGCTGGCATAAACATACACAAACACACAAGACATCTCGCACAAGTAAACTTTCTCGGGATCCATGTTCTGCTGATTGTCTGTTGTGTAAATATTTACCTTAACACTCTTCAAATTCCCTGGTCCCTTCATCTGGCCCTCCATTGCCCCTGCGTTCTTAATGTGGAAAGAGCTGAAATCAAACACACACAATGTGTTTACCTCATCTTCAAAATAAAATACACACTGCTAATGAGAGCGCGAGACAAGAGAGTGATGTACATAGACAAATTCACAAACACATGAACACACACACTGCAAACAGATCCATGAACAGGAATTATTAGCCCAACGCACACACACACACACACACACACACACACACACACGCAACACTCACGCAAGTCCATAGATACAAATGCGTTTGGACAAACTACTGAAGCAGCAACAGCAAACCGGATTCAGTGGGGAACACAGCTTACCTGACATAACACTTCTGCTCAAAGAACAGCAGCACAGAATTTCAGCTCACATCATTTATTGAAAATGGATTAATTTAAAAAGATTACAAATAAAACCTTAATTTATATCCCACATGCGATGATACTTTAAAGGTCTTTAAAGAATAACTGCTTTGATAAAGCCTCAAAATGGCCTTGAAATGATTCATAAATAAAGTTTTTTTTAAAAAATTTTTTACACACGTTGTAGGTTTTATATTATTTTTGATTTATCAGTGCCACTATTTTAAATTTAAAAGAAAAATGGTTTTATACATTTTCATAAACTACATATATTCTATTTGAAATAATACATGATATAAATAATGTTTCAAATATTATATGACAGCTAAAAACTAATGTAACTCTTTTAGAAGATGGCATACTGTGGTTTTCTAACTAATGCTTCCAAGAACAACAAGTCAGTTTTCACAAAACCTCGTTTACGTTTGTCAGCTAGTGGATAATTTAACTTGCCGATAAAATCAGAAGAATTCATAACCAAAAAGTTCACAGAAAACCAAATGTTTGAAAGAAAAAAATAATAATAATAAATATTAACACGTCAGATGTAGCTACTCACCCTTACCAAATGAAGTATACTTCAAGTTTATTTTATTAAGTATACTTAAGTAAAGTTCAAGTATATTTTTAAATATACTTTATGTAGTAAAGTAAGTATACAAATATCAGTGTAGTAGTATACTTGTAAGTATACTACTACTATTTCTACTATTTCAATACTCCTTGGGAATAAATTGGCCCACTTTCTAGTATATAAAAGTATACTTTAAGTATAACAGTAGTAAACTTTGAGTACACAACTAAATTACATATGTTTTTAGTTTGTACTGCAACTATACTAAAAGTGAACTTATAGATATACTGATAGTCCACTAATTTAACCCTTGTGCACTATTCGATTTCTGTGTACACCCTTCATGGAGTGGGTCAAATTGACCCTAATTGGATTCAATACAATTCTTCAAAAATCACTATCTATAGTACTTACTATCTGTGGCTGACAAAATATTTTTTCTGTATTGAAATAAGTGTGAAAATCCAAATTTTTTAGAGCGTTAAAATATGCGGGTCAAATTGACCCGTGAACATCACGATAGTAACAGTAATTTTGTTTGTATATGTCAAAAAACACCAGCATGTTGAAACTTTGCATGCATGTTCATGATGATAAATGAGAAAAAGTCACATAATATCAAGAAAAAAACATAGGTTAACCAGTATTTCCAACAACTAGAAAATCGAAACGGGTCAAATTGACCCGCAACATAACACAAGGGTTAATACTTGTAGCATTTCTAGTACACTCTGAAGTGTATTCTAATTAAACTACTGAGATATATACTTGTATACTCGTAAGTATACTAATACATTTTCTTTAAGTGAACTTTACATAATACGTTAAGTTTGCTACTTTGTCCCTATTTAGGTATTAATTTGTATATATTTTGTTATATGAATATTTGAACATACAAATCAAAAGAAAGAACAGGGTATTTGCTTATAAACAAAAACATTTTATTCTGGCTTCACGCCATGCTAGTTTCCTTTTTTTTATAAACACTTGAATGTGGGTAAGTTTCATACCAAAAAAAGAAAGGAAACATTTTGAACAAAATCTGAAAAAAAAAGACTATGAATTTGATTCAGAATGATAATCAAAATGTAGATGGAGTCGACCAACACACCAAAGTTTGCCAGTCATTACCTCTTCCTGGATCAACATTTTATTCCATAACGTTATACAGTTTTGATGCTGTTTTTATGTTTGATGATCATTAAACGTACATGTGGAAGCATCTATTATTTCGGTTTCTTCTTCGCTTGTGTTTCGGAAACTCTGTATAGGAGGTGTGTAATAGCACCCCCTACCATATAACAATGAAAACATGGATTCCTGCAGCACAAGTATAGCTCATATATATTTAATAGGGGTGGAATGATACATGTATTCGTACCAAACCGTCATGGTACGGACATCTCAGTGTGGTGCATGAGACCTTATAATTAATACAGGCAATTCATCCCCAGTACAGAAGGAGGCACCTGCATCAACGCAATGCTATTTGATAACTGTCTGCCAGCAGAAAAACAATGAATGCCATAAGTTGCGCACTTGAAAACAAAGCTCACTAGACAGTGACCATGTGCTGATTCTGAATGTATCTCTCACAGACGGAGTATACTTTAAAAGGGTTGTGTGAGCAACTGTTTGTAAAATGGCGTTTTGTGCTCGTGTATCCTACCTCTGTCATTCAGTACAAATCCAAATATTCCATAATATTTCCATATTGGTGATTTAATATATCTGAATGCTAAACTATTAATTATGTAAATTATAGGCTTTGTACTTCAGTGTCGTTCCAATGGTGACACAGAGTCGTGCATGCTAATGTTTGGTTCACTGAATATTATTTTGATAAAGTACCAACGCTGTCAAGTTAGCAATGCTGGAACTCATGTGTTTTTTTTGTGTGTGTGTACGTGCGCATACGCGATCACTTCAACTGTTTCCTTATACCAGCAGAATCAACTTTAAACACTTATTGTCTTAATTAATAATGCATCACTGTATAAAGATCTGCTTTTATTTGTGTACACTCAAAATGAAAACAAAACACTGTGCTTTTGTAAAATAAAGAAAACAAACAGGATGTCGCTTCTTGTCATTTGAGTTTCCTTTCTGTGAACAAATTAAGCAAGTCACAAAAATGAACTGAAACTCAGCGTATGGAGGCTGTTACGTGCCGCACTGCTTTTTCCCTTTTTTAATCTGTAAACTAAATCAAAGATATTTCAAGAACGCATTCATTGTATGTATATTTTTAAGTATAATTCAAGTATACTTAGAATTACACTTAAATGACATTTAAGCATAAAAGCCAATTTCATGAGAAAACCATAAAAAATATACTTAAGTTTACTTCTTATTAGTTTAAAAGTATACTTCTAGCCGACTTGACTAAACTTTTTTTTCATAAGGGGAGTCATGCATTGGGCAGTCATGATAGAGGTTATTGTGTAAAAGGTTTTACAGTAGTAGAACTTCTAAAAATAATACTTTATTTAGACATCAGTTCATGAGTTCAAATGTGACAACGTGTGCTTTACAGTATAGCACCTCTCATACCTTAAATAAGAAATAAGAATAGCTGCACTATGTGTGTGGAGGTGATGAACACACTGCAGAGAGGCACTTCGAACAAGGCTGTGAAAAACAGACCGAGCATGACGGGGAGACAGCGGACTGCAGAAAGACCGGGGAAACAGAGACACAGGAGACAACACAGAGATAGGGGACTCCAGAGAGACATTTCAGCCCTCTGGACCAATAATACATGCAGACAGGGTTAGTGTCACACGGGGCATGATTGGAACTCTGTGCTTATGGGAAACACTGACCTTTTAGAGAGAATGAGAGAAAGAAAATAGGGAAAGTGAGAGAGGGTGAGTGTGTTTGAAGCTGTAAAGTCAGTCAATGACAGATAGGGTTCCTTTGTACAGCTCAGATTCAAGAGTCAGCAAATATGTGAGTTTCTGTATGCAATGTATGTCTAGAGGGTCGAGTTACACCCCACATCTTCTGCTGGGGTGGGGAAGTGTGCATGTGCAGGGTATCTGCTAGGGTGCTGCTGCTGTTTGTGTCACATTGCAGACCTTCCAACCTTTAAATGAGAAGTTCACACTAAAATCTAACTTCTATTATCATGATGTGCCAAACCCAACAGATTCTTTGTTTCTCTGAACATATGATGAGAAGTTAGACAGAATGTTCATGTTGGGACATGCTATGGCTGTCAAAAATGTATGAAATGACATCTTTGTGTGATATTTTGCTACACTTAAAACCTAACCCACTCTTCAACTTCAGCTGCATTCAGTGAAATTTTATAATCCTAAGTTTATTTTACTATTTTACTAAGAAAACTCAGGGTGTGAGACACTAAGGAAGTACAAGTCTGTGCTTTTATGTGTGTGAGGAGAGAGTTATGCAAGTTCATTGGTCATTAACAGTTTCTTCACCTCCAAAAGCCTCTCTACACTTCCCCAAATCTTAACATGCACAACTATTACCTTCATAAATCCCTGCTTTTTCTGCCAGAAACTCCCCCTTTCAAAAACAAATGTTCTCTCTCACTGTCACACACACACACAGACATGGCCATGGTTCATTGGTTCTGTGCACAGCCTTCCCTGTATCTTTTTGTCTGAGGGCCACCAGGTTTTGTTTTGTGAGGAGAAATAACAAAAAGCAACCCCCTATTCCCTGACCTGCACCGCCTCCTCGCTGCTCTAAACCCCTCACACGCATTCCACACAGTGCCTGGGTCAAAGGCCACGCCAAGCACAATAACGAGTTAAAAAGGAAAGAGATGGACTGGGTGAAGTTCATTCACATCTTAAATCCAGCTCGGCAGAGAAAGTGGGAAATAGAGAGAGAGAGTTTGAGGAAAACATGTGCTTTGGGGACTGTATTCTTTGTCTAAATGAGCTGAGGGTTCTACAGAAATGTCTACAAAAACAGCATCAGCAGAAGTTGATTGTGAAGCTGACAGTATAGAATGTATACAGTATATAGCGGCCTGGTGCTGAATGTACTGTCTCAGTATATTCTCATTTATTCTGAACATTTAAAAAGCCTCGAAAAAAAAAATACTACCATCAAGATTCATTGTTTCATCCAAAGAAGTTTAAAGTGTGTGTGGGGGGGGTGGGTATACTCATTGTCATGTGACCAACCAGCATCAGTTATGTGGCATTGTGTCATTCACAGATCCTCATCCATGGCCGTATAGCATAGTAAAATATCAACTGGAAGTAGGAAGCTCATCTGGGTAATTTTTGCCTACTTTTTTTTTATTCCAGCAGAGAAGTGAGTGACCTGAGTTTTAAACAGCCCTTAAAACTATATAAGCATATGAGCAGAAGCATAAAATTGTCTAACAATCTCTCTGTGCTCACTGTAGGTCTGTCTTGAAAAGTTTTTACGCTAAATCAGTTTCTCTATGGAGACTTTAAATGGGATTTTTACTTCCGGAAGCAGTCTGGTGCGGTTTATTGTCTGTATTGTTTGTGAGGACACAATCATGAGGGCACTTGTGTGAAAGACAGTGTGTACTTGTTGAAATAAGTGTGTGGGAGAAAGTAAGATAATTAAAAGCTGTTGTGGTCTCTGCACAAAGCGTGTCTCTAGAGGAAGATGCTAATCTTTATGGTTGTGTGTGTGTGTGTGTGTGTGTGTGTGTGACCTGTGTCTCTTAGGGAGGATGGCTGTTCTGATGGAATGCTGACCTAGAAACCAGAGCATGGATAATCCTGACAAGATCACAAATCTCATTCTGTCACCAAAGGGATGATGTGTGTGAGTGTATTTGCAGTTGTGTAGGACGATAATGAAGATTACATTTTATTGCTCTGCTCCAAAACCTAGTGAACCATCTATGGAGACAGTATTTTTAAAGCACCAATGTTGCACTGCTGACAGGAATGTAGTTTTGCCATGAAGGTGATCCTAGAAATGCACTACAAGAAGTCAGCAGAAAAAAATTGTTTGTATTTCCATGCTTATGAATATTGTAATATTAGAATAACAACATAAGAATAACTGTTAGATTATTGCCTATGTAGGAAGTAGAGTTTTGTGTGTGTATGTCGCAAAATAACCCTCTTTTGTCATATTATGAACAATACTAAGTGTGTGTGCTAGGTTTGCAAGTATACTCTATGTGTGTATGTAATTCACTGATGGTACACAGATGGTGTGAAATCTGTTCATGTGGTTTAAAAAAGCAGAGATAATCCTGGTATGTGTCAGGATATAAAACTTTACAACAGTGTGTGCGTTGACAGTTATGCAAATTCTGAAAGGGAGCCTAATGTGTAACATTTAAGTTGGTGATTAATGTAAGACCAGCTCCAGCACATGTACATGTCAATAAACAGAAGAATTTGAAGGGTGCAAACCATACACACAAACGGAAAGATTCAGTGCTAACTCCTCGCCTCTAGCCAACCCCTCCAATTCACTGGCGGACTCGAAGCACACACAAACAGCTGAACGAAAACAAACACAGGCACACACAGTTTCGCTATCTATGAGGCCCAGATGGACCCTCTCCCTTCAGGCGGCCCACTGGCAGAGCGAAGGTGGGTTTCAGAGTAAGTGGAGTACACACCGTATGATACGACCTGTCAATCACACGCACTGCCTCAGAGGAGTATGGGAAAAATGTTCTGCATTTGAATTTGCCTATAATGTCATATTGTGCTGGAACCGCTTTAATAACGCCACGGTTTTGGGGAGTAGCGTCTGTCAGAGGAGAGGGTATAAATTCTGAATGAATAGTTGAATTGAAGGGATCTGTTTAATCTCCTGGTGAATGAACCGAAAGAAAATGAATGATCATGAAACTGATAACATGTAACAATATCTTGAATCAAAGTGTGTGTGTGTCCACATGTGCTTGCACTTGTGTCTCAACAGCTTCGTCTCTGACAGCCTGTCAGTGGCCTGCTGGCTTGGATATTATTGGACTGAAAAACAACTCTATCACAAAACAACTCTATCACAGTCTAGAGTCTATCACAGTCTGCCAGAGTCTGTTTCAAGAACAAACAGTCGGTCAAATGCAGCAGCCATCGGTTCTAAGGACTATATTGTGAATGGTCATGGGGGGTTTTGGTAGTGAGGGGTTTTTCTAGCGCTTGTTAAAGCGCCCATTTGATTTAGTGCCCAGACTTGATGGGGGCAACACATCAAACACTGACATAGAGAGATGAACCAAGTAGGAAGACAGAGTGAAACCGGGAGGGGAAGGGAGTGATTGTGCCATTAAAATGCCAGTGATGTCATCAAGCAATTATTACAAGCCAGCAGCGAACCATATCAAGTCATTGGACAAACAGAGTAACAATAGAGGTGAACTGTGGGAAGATATTATGAGATCAAGTGAGCATGAAGGAATGAGGAAAGAGCGAAACCTAACAAAGAACTGTCGAAAACAGCAAGTAGTGGTAAAAACGCCCTCTTGGAGGTTTGAGAACCACTGTTAGAAAAGGTGAATGATAGCCATGATAAACCAGCTCAGAAGCACTTTTTTTTTTCAGTGAGTTTCCCTGCATGGAATGTAGTCTTTATTTGATAGAGTGTCTTGGTTGAAAAGAGAGAGAAAATCGAGAGTAAAAGCAATAGGTGCAACCAACAGTTATTCCCGATATCTAATCTCAACATCTTCTTAAACATATTAACATTTATTTAACATTGCCTCAATGTTTTTTTTGCCCCCGTAACGTCTCAACATAGTCCAAACTTCAAGTCCTGTCCAGTACAACTGGACTTTTAAAACAGTGAAAACATCCTCTTGAAAACAGCATTGATTATAGAAATACTTTTGAGTAAGTTAGAAGTCTTTACCATACTTCAGGGAAAGGCATCTCAAATTATGATAGCTGACAAATGAAAGTGTCATAGCCAGTATTGAATGACTATGTAAAATGTAAAACAGGGTTTGGTTTTATTTTGTGATCGCTATTGGAATTTTTTTGGAAGGTATTGACAGAAAAGTGCTTTAAATCTTTTAGGATTAAAATTGGCAGAGTATAACAAATAATGCGGGTGTAAAGGATAAATGATACATTGATAAAACAAAACAAAACAAAAAACTATAACAAATAAAGTATGAATAAGCCTGACAATGGTTCTTCCAGTCCTGCAGGGGTAGTAGTTTGGAAGGGAATCCTTCTTGAATACCACAATATAAAAACTCATTCAATTAAAGGTACAAGTTAAAGGACAATGGAGGGCACACTACCAAAACAATAACAATCGCATGGTTTGATGACGCCAAGAAGGATTTGTTGTCTTCTACCCAACCGCTTACAGCCATCAATCAGACGGAAAGTTCAACGATTTGCGCGAATATATTACATACAAAGTCAATGCAAAGATGCGATCAGACTATGGATCAGACGCATCCTCGCGCGGGTCTAGAGACGTGATGTCCCGCGTTTGGTATGTATGCCCATAATACTAATCTTGTTGATCATTATAATAGCATACGTTTTCTGTAAAGATACGAATCAAAACAACTTACCTGTCAAGTAAAATACAAGCGAGATCGGCATCTGTTTCTAGTGGAAGTTTGTTGCGAAGCTGCTTCCGCATTTGTCCACGACACTGTTGTCACGTGGTTTCTACGTCAGTAAAGGCGGTAACAAAGGGTTACTAACGTCACTGACAGGCGACTGCACTGCCCCGTGTCACTGTTTAGAATGGGAATTTTCTCATGATTTACAAGCAGTTGAAAACATTAGAGATATTGTTAGTGATCAGCTGGACAAAATATATAACACTAGCCTAGTGGTTTTTGGATATTTTACTGCAGATATCTTACAAATTATACCTTTAATGACACAACAGTCTCTGGCTGCATTCGCAATGGCAAACTTCCCTATCATATAGTAGTTGAAAAAAAGTATGGAACAAAATAAGTATGTCAAAATTCACAGTAATCATGAAACAGCAGGGAAAAGGACCTGGATGACCTACTACTACCAGCAAGATTCTTAAGTGTACATACGATGGACAATTTACTATTCCATGAGGCTGGTAGGTCACGTGAAATTGTAAACATTACAGACGTAGTATGTCCAGATTACATTCATGCAGCACCACACACATTCTTCCTATAAAACACTTTTTTTTGTGATTGTGAAGTAATTACTTAAAATATATACCAACTCATGAAAGTACAGTATGCGATAGATGACGTAGCCATTGTTAATAGAATAATAATCAGAAAGAAATCCAGAAAATATATGCAGACTTTGCGAAAAAAACAACAACAACAAAAAAACCCATCTCCTGTCCATTCATTAGTAACAAGTACCAGTTATTTTGCAGAAATAACTAAAAACTAAGCGGAATAAAGTTCTGCTCATAGATATCCAATTACTTGCTAATAAGTGTCTTAAATAAAACTCAATATCTTTATCTCTTTATTGTGATTCACAATTCACACACATACAGGATGACCAATGTAGTCTGATTCCTGAACAAATTACTACCCTAAAAGTTCTTATTTTTGTTATTTCGGTCTTAAGGTCTGTGTGACTTAACTCAGTGTAGTTCCTGACTCAATGTTAATTGACAATGTTCAGATAAAGATACACTTTTTTTTTTTTGTAATTGGTTCTTATAAAAATTAATGAAAATATGAAAATAGAAAATCTTACCACAATTTTGACATTAAGTTTTTTATTTAATACATAGGACTAATTATTGGATTGAATTTGTCACCATTAAAAATTCTGTCAAAAGTCCATCATTTGGCAACAGACTGTTAAGGACAGCAAATGCAAAAAATGCAAATGTCTTTCTTCAGATGTACTAAAGGAATAGTCAATGGGACAGTTAAAGGGAATCAGAACGACAACTGTTAAATTTCTTACAGTTCCCAATGCTAGTTACCATCGAGGATTACCACAGACACAAGCAGGGCAGGTTGGATAAAACGTTTGTTTTTCCTTCATTTAAAATATTCTCATTTGCTCAATCTACAATCAAATTAACACTGTTGAAAGCAATAAAACAGGAAGAATAAAAACATTTAAAAAAATCCCATAACAAAATTATAAAGGTGCCATTTCTGGTAGTTATTCGTTTATGGTAATGACGGCAAGAAATCCTTAAATCAACAGAGACTTGAAGAGAGAAGTCTGATCCAGAAAGCTTGGGTCTCTCCGGCTGGTAAGGTACTGTCTCTTGTGATGATGTCATGTCTCATCCAGTGAAATAACTCTGAACTGTGGACCTGAAGCCTCAAGCTGGCACAGGGGAGATAATGTCAGAGATGGTTTGGAGACATCACCCGAAACGTGATAATTAGAGTCGAGACGAGATTGTAACCAAGCAATGGATATGTGTAACACTAAAGAGGACGTGGAGAGTTTGTAACTGATCTAATTTAGATGCACAGTTGCATTAGCTCTCTTAGTCTTCATCTTGAACCACAACTCTTTGAAACACATTCAAACACACAGCTGAAGTCCATCTGCGGGGGTTAACACATGAAAACACAAACTGCAGTAATGTGGATGTGCGTATTAAGTATATAGAAGTTTGGTATTGTGTGTCTAGGGTAAATGAGCAGTTTATCATGAAGTACACAATACTTCAGAAGGCCAGGCAGAGAGCAAGGACCCCTCAGATCATCTTGAGTGAAGGACTCCCACGCAGCGCAACTTTGACCTCCAACCTCTTGGAAACCTCGGAACAGTCTACATCTGAAATAGTCGAACATCTGTCTACCCCTTCCTCACATTTCTGCTGCTCACATAAAAATGTTTATAAAAAATAAAAAACAAACAACTGGGCGCTAAGGAGTTGCGATAAGAAGCTGATGAAGTGGAAAGAATGAAAAACTGTTTCTTTGATTCTCAATAAATAAATCAGATGGAGGTCCGAGTTCAGAAAAGACAAACATTTACAATCAGATGAAAAACTAAATAAAGAGGGGTGGATTCACTAAACAGTTGCATTACTTTTGCACCAAGTACACTCGGCATCTTATTCACTAGCCACAATCCAGATGAATGCAATGGAATAGAATAAACAAAAATTTCAGTGAATTTTTAAAGCATTTTTTCAGGTTCAGCGCAAACATGCCTCCTTTCCATGCAAATTAGCCTTATTTTAGAATGCATAAAACAACAGATCCAACTAAGCCAAAACAGCGTGATTCTGCCAACTACACCAAAAAATGTTGATTGTTCCAAAATGCAGGGAACATTGAATTTGGTGTCTTCACCATCTGCTTTATCTGGTACCCCAAATTGGGCAAAAAAAAAAAAAAAAAAAAACAGCAATTAGCAATGTGCTAATATTTAAAAAAAGAAGTCTGTGTAAAGTTTCTAGTGATAATGACACGTTAATTCATCAAATGATGAAAAAACATTAAATGGAAACCTATCTAGACGCACAATGGAGTCTAAACTGTTTTTGGCATTTTAAAGAATCATTCAGTTGTCTGGATCTTAGCGATTTGGTACAGTCCCAGTAAAGTATGCCAGATTGTGCTAATCTGCAATTTAGCGAGGTGGGGAATTGTGGCGTAGAGGCGGTGTTTAGATCTTTTGATACCGGATATCCTTTAGTGAATGGACCACTAAAACAATGCATGTGCAAATAAACAAACGCAATCAGCCAGTGCACTTTCTTAGTGAATTTCCCCCCAGTGTAAAAATGTGAGAGGTACTTATATTATTTATACAGGTATTCTTTGTATGAATCACTCTCTACTGTTTGGTTTTGAGGATAAGCACAATAACTCCGTTTCAACCATCAGAACGGATGTTGGAACTCATCTTCAACAAGCGGATGATGTAAATTCACCTGCACCTGAGTACATGTGAAATCCATGATCCGTGCACAGAGACACACACGTGTAAATAAACGCAAACACGCTGCTATGACATAAAATCGGGATTTACCACTTTTCTAGAACTCAACTTCAGGTCCAAGTTCTAGTACCGCGAATAGGCTCTTACATATAGAGTCACTTGTACACAGCGCATGTGTGTGAGGTACCATAAATTCAGGATGGGCTGTCAGCGTGTCCGCTGATCTCATACTTTGTAGTAAATATTGGCTGGACTCTGAGGGGGCATCTCTTGAACGATGTAGACGGGGTGTCCGTAATCACCACTGACTTTTTCGTAATGGGGGCAGTACGCCGAGTCAGAGGTCCGCAGGGGAATGATGATATCACTGGGCTCTGAGCCATTATTGTTGCCCCCGCCGACTCCTGTAGCTGCCCCGCAGGAGCTGCCTCTCTTTGGGGTAAGAGAAGAGAGCGTAAGGGCTGGGTGGTGAGATTCGGAGTGCTTGGCTTTCCGTCGGCGGTAACACACAACAGCGATCACTACGGCGATCAGGAGGATGAAGGCTCCCCCGGCACCGGCGGTGATTAAGGCAATGTTAGAGACAGACACAGCCCCGCTGTCTCCCCTCTCACCGGCCTCACTCCCATCACCCGCTTTAGAGCCACTTTCTGTATCTGAAACAGAAAAGAGCTGATAAATCAACGACTCGACATCCACGTGCAGGACTTCTGAAGCTCACTTGCTTTTTGCCTTTATCTTCTATGACAAACATCCTGAGAGTATTCAGATTAGATTCGATTTAATCCACAACTAGCTTTGATTTCAACCAGCTTGAGTTTAAATATGCCTCATGTTTGGCTTCAGCAATGCTGGTTCCGAAAATGTTTACTTTATGGAGATCAACCAGTGCAGTCTAAGCCTCCAAGAAATGAAATCAATTCAAAGAACGCTAGACAGTGCATTAACATGACAACAGATACATATGCATGTGGAATCAAGGTTAATATGTAAATGCAGTTGAAAGCAGACCCCATGGGATTTTCATCATTAAAATTGTTTACTTGGCATCTTTCTAAGCCTTGGTTAACATTCCATTTCAGTGTTATTTTAGTTAGTTATTATTTGTATACTATTAAAGTAAGTCTTTATTTTGAATAAGCTTTCATTATTTTTAGTTTTCATTTTAATTTTAGTTTGAATAATTTTGAATAATTTAATCATAATTAGTTTTTAAGTATTTCAATTTTTTTAAGTATTTCTATTTAGCTTTACATTTATTTCAGTAGAGATGTGGAGATATTCATTATTAAATTTGTTTTGTTTAAATCATTTTACTTCAGCTTATTTTATGTTTACCTATTCCATATTCCATCACTATAAAAATAAAGACAAAAATTAAACGGATAATGCAAAGAAACATTAGGCATCACTTATCCCTCAAGACACTAAACCTAAACATTGTGAAAAATTTTGCAACTGTACAAAGTCCTTCAATATTAATTCAGTGCATGTTTCACAATCCAGGTGCACAGCTAACATCTTTTCAAAACTGCTACAGTGAAATGTTGCTTAACGGAGGATTAAAGGTTGCCTTAATCCAGGGTTAAACAACAGATTTTAACCCAGGGTTAAACTCATAAGTGAATGTGAATGTGTGCCGGGTTATTTCTGGTTGTTACCTGGGATTCTGTTGCTGGGTCGGCCTGGATCAGGTTTGGGCTTTGGGGGAAGGCCATATGCAGCTACAAAAGCAAAATAAATAAATAAATAAATAAAAAAGATTACATGATGAAAAACACTGGGCACATTTTGATGCAGGATTCAATTGCTTCAATTGTGGACAGGAGTGAGCTTGTATTGACACAACATTTATTGAATTTTGACTCTCCCTCAGTGCTTAGGCTCATTCATTGATGTGTTTTTGGAGGTAATGATGATACTCACTCTGTCCCACTTTGAGAACAAGCTTCATCCCTCGCGTCACACAGACGCCTCCTCTCATGCTGTCGATTCCTTCTTTTGTGCCGTCAGAGGTAGCTTTGGGAAAGAGGTTAAAAAATATATATTATTAATGTCAAGGTTCTTTCAACATTTCCGCTATTGTGCAGAGACGGCTGGCTGGAACCCTGTGACTTAGCAATAAAACACTGGTTTTATGATTCCCCATTACTTCACAGCAATTTGCAGCCACTTGTTCATGTAAAGGAAAAGCGAGCATAACTGGCTAACTGGCACTTTTTATGAATACATAGCATGTTTGTTTCCCATAGATATTTTAAATAAATCATCAGAAGTCTTTGTCTTAAATCATCAGAAATCCATGTCTTTGTTGTCATAATAAGACTATAAGACATGCTTGTCAAACATTTCTGTATTCCCCTCTCAACTATAGGTTTTGATAGAATCTATTGAATTAATATTTGACTCATTGTAGTAGGTCAAGTCAGGTTTATTCGTACAATGCTTTAAACAATACACAGAGTTTCATAGTAGCTTTTCAAACTGGATTACTATCATCAATGTATCATAATTGTTATAGAAAATTTGCTTGTGGTAAAATACTTTGAACACACCATTCTGCTAGAAATTGAGTCCATAATTCTTCCTAAAAAGTAATTTTAAAACTTCTAAATTCTAAAAACAAAATTAGCTGGGCTCCACGTTTCACACACAAACCTGATACCACACGGTTTTTCCTCATTACAAATGTATCATTCCTTAAAATTGTGAAACCTAAGAAGTAACATTATTAGATTCACTTCTACAGCATGTGAAAAAATAAATAAACTCCATCAATTTTCTCAGCACTGCATTCACTGACCGTTCGTTGAAAAAAAATGACTTCATATAATAAATGTCATGCCCTTTTTCTACAAGTTGATTACTTTTTAATTAAAGTTGATGTCAGTAAGTAACAAATTGATAGGAATTTTATTTAGTCATTATCACTTTTGTTGCACGCCAGAAAAAAAACTAAACAAAACAGAATACGTGTAAACATTACTGTCAATTAATTAAAAGTATTAACAGACTTAACTGCTGATTAATTCATCAAATCCATTTAAAAATATAATGCAGAGGAAATCCTCCAAATGAAGGTTTTTAAATTGTAAAGACATTTCCTTTCCAAATCACTGAATAGACAATCGCTAAAAGTCAATATGTTTGTTTTATTTCAATGAACATATTTCTTTGAGTATGCGATTGTGACTGAGGTGGTGGTCCACACAGGACGTGTTCTTTCATGCCAACATGCTTGGTGGGTTTCCAGCATTGCTTCTTGCCTATTTAGTACTTGCCCGTCTCCAGGCTGCTCTCTGTATAGGAAACTGTCTCTCAGGAATAACAGAGACTCGACCGCAACTATGTTGCCTTTTAACCATGTATACACAATCATCCCTCAGCGTACAAACAGAGTCTCTGAAACACACAGTCATTGCATCTCCCAGCCTTCCCATTACTAAATATTTCATAGGTGAGGCGCCTCTCTGAAAAACTTGGTACTTTATCCATGTAAGTCTGAATAACTCCGCATCCAGGCACTGAATACTGCATTCAATCAATGTTCGAGCTCCATCCCCACGGTACAAAGAGCTTCATCTTCAAACTTATTTTCCTTTCCAAATATAAAGGCAGCTCATAAGGGTGATACTGAATTCTTGATTGCAGAAACACTTTGTATTTGATCCATTTCATATTTTCCCGAACCTCTGAATGACACGCCGTAGCTAATCTGCAGCGCTCTGGAAACCACGGGCGCTCGTGTACAAAGACTTCTCCCATCCAAAATCTCTCTTGATTATTATGTTCTTAGGAAAAGATTACGGCAGCCGACCGAGGAGCACATGGCGACATAGGTGCCAGCAAACATTCAATAGCTTTTCTGCTACGGTTTCATTTTAGGTGAAGCTTGATACCAGTGACTGAAGCTGAAGTTGCCTAATGTATTTGTAGTTTATGTTCAAAGCACTTTTATGCAATGATTTTGCCACAGATTTATCTTGGTCTATACGCTTGAAGGAATGTATTTTAATTGTTGTTTTACTTTAATCTATTATGGTAGGATGCCTTGCCCCACGGACCACTTTTATAACTGCACCACTGTAAACCCAATTATTTTCTGTGGCAATCCACAGTATGACACAGGTGATGTCCATGGAGCTCAACTTGAATTAAACCCAGAAAACTTCTTTAAAAGTCATGAATTTCAAAACTTCACAATTTGCCTGAAAAAGGTAAAAACATTACAACAAATTTATGTTAAAATCAAGAACAATGAAAACCCCTGGCTTTCATCCAAAGAGCCTCTTACCAAGAAGCCAAATATTCCTTATATACCCAAAACTGACTTAAATAAAGAATAATCTTAAGAGAATACACACAACATATAAAAGATTCACCCCCTCACATGTAAACACATACAGAAATGCACACAAACACACACTCATGGACTGAATCCAAAAACATGACCTTTTTAGTGCTCACGGCAGTCATTAGCCAACACACTGGAGGTGTAGAAAAAAAAATGATTCATCACCTAATGGCTCTCATTGTGTTCCTCACCTCCCTCGCTCTCTCCATTCTCCCTCTAGGGATGCAGAGATGTTGGGTAAAGGTGTAAAAGCTGAACTTGATCAGCAGAGAGAGGAACAGAGAGTTACCTAGGGTTGCCATAAAACCAAAATGTCAGTAGGCGAAATTTCATGATTCTTGATGCCAATTTTGATACCACATCAAAAACGAATATGCTAATGGACAAAATACTTTATTTAGAAAGCAAAATAAATATATAATTGTTACCAAATTTAAAAAAATGATGCCATTTAGCTTTAAGTATTAATCAATTAAACATGGATACATTTTCTCTAGAAATTATTTGAGAAAAATAAAATAACAAATAACGAGCAATAGAACAAAAACTTTTTTTTCTATCAGTACTCTATCACAGTACTCAGGTCAAGTAATTATCTAGAAATTACATATAATACATACATAAAATGATTTGGCATAGTCTTTACTTCATGATTGTTACATATTAGGAATAGCTAACAATGGTCGCAATTGAGGTTGACTAGTTTATCTAGATTATTTTTATGTGTATTTTTATATTAAATTAATTATTTGTTTATATTTAATTAATTTAAGCAGAGATTTATTTCAAACAAACAAAAAAAAAAAGATTGTGAGCATTTGAAAGTGGGAGTAAAACTCCGCTATAAAAACACTGAATCTTTTGACTTGGAGACTGACCGAATGTGAAAGACTGACATTCCTAGAAAGAGCCGTGAGAAGAAAGAGGAAGAGGGTGAAAGGAAAAGTGAGTGGGCATAGAAAAAAAACACTAGTCTGGAAGGTTCTTCTGATGGTTGTGGTAGACAAGAGGCCGTGGGTTTAATAGGAAGATGAAGAGCAGACATTACACACGCTGCAGTGTAGACTTTACAGTCTACATATTCTCCAGAGCAGACGAAAAATCACTGATGAGAGAGAACAACGGATGACTTCCGTAATTGAGACGATGATCTGTGGTGATATACAGAAAAGCATGTCTGGAACTGAAATGAAGGGGAAAAAAACTGGCACAAGAACATTTAGAAATGACCCTCATACTGACCCACTCCACCCCTCTCCCAAAATTCCCCTGCCCCCTGAGAAAAAGGGGATTGACCCATGACGACCAGTGATGGGAGCAACAACAGCTCGAAAAGATGGTTTTAACCCCCGACAAATAAGGCCAGTGGCCAAGTCAACCTTTTCAGCCCAGTAGGAATTAGCACAATCTGTTTGGGCTGCACAAACCCAGAGTAATTTTCCCTAAGTAAGCTCAAGTTCCTGCTGGCAAGAGGGCCTCCATGACCTCATTATCCTGCAGCTGTGCCGGGGCAGGCCTAAAGGGGGCAGTACGCAATATGAGACAAACCGCAGTTAATGTGAGAGACCATCTGAGAACTCATTTCAACATAGAGAAGAGGCCTTTCAATGACAGAAATGATCTCCGACAAACCCATGCCAGAGCAGGACTGTTCAAGGACACCTCGGGAAAACACTTTAAATGTAGCTCAGTGTGACATAGGGACAAAGGAAATGATCTGAAAGTATGCATAAGTATGCCTTATGAATATTAATTAGGTTATATGTAAACCTGGCAACCTGATTTGCTGAAAGATAGGTATACTGTTTTTTCGAAGTTGTAAATAAAACAAAAGCTAATGGAGTATGTTAAACATGAATATACTATTTCAGTTTTTAGGGTTTATAGGAATTCCTGGTTCTGGAATTAATCGATTATTTGACTACATGTTATGTAGGCTTACCTCCTTTTAAACTTCCTTAGTATTCATTGGTTATTAACATCTTCTATTATCTCTTCATGTAGTCCAGAGCCATGACACAGTTGTTAGAAATACATACATGATTGCGGCATAATGGTGTAAACAAGGGCATGTTTAGAGTTTTGGGGGCCCTGAAAAAACTGGTTTGTGGAATCAAATCAGACGTATCACTATTAAAGAGGAATTGATTCCCTTTAATGGAATCTATTTCAGTTTGAGAAACTGAGTCTTAATTCCCAACACTTTGGAATTGAAGAATGATTTCAAATTTAAAAGGAATCAAATCAAATTTACTACTGTAGCAATTTTTCCACATCACATTGTTTTTTAAGTGTAAGTGACACTACACATTGTAGGATTATTACTTACTGCTTGTTTGTCAAACAGCTTTTCTATAGCATGTCCTGAAGTTGGAAGAAGGGAACATACACTCTTTTTCAGAGGTCAAAACCTTACTGGACCTTAAACATCACCTTTTGACTGTGGGAATGCAATAGATTTCAGATGTTCTGGTCTCGGGCCTGCTGCTGTGATCTGTAACACATAAAGTCCTGTCATGCGGTGGATTGTGGTTAAACAAGTCTCTTTCATCTGCATCTACGCAGATGTGATGCACTAAGTGAGCGCATTTATGAGGAACAGCTGTTCTATTGCTTCATTGAGCTGTGCACTGATTGGATGAATGGCTTAAAAGGATAGTTCCCACAAAATCAAGATTCTGTCATCATTTATTCACCCTAATGTCATTCCAAACCTTTCATTCTTCTGCGGAACACAAAAGTTGATGTTCTGAAGAATTTTCTACTGTTTTTGTACAATGAAAGTCCAAAACAACACTGAACCCTACTTTAATTGTATGGGGGAAAAAACTGAAAATATTTTTTCAAAACATTTTCTTGTTGTTCCACAGAAGAAATAAAGTCATAGAGGTTTGGATAAACATAAGGGTGAAGTAAATTATGATAATTTTCATTTTGGGTGAACTACCTTTAAGTGAACCTTTTGCTGATTGGTCACACACTCATTACCACGAATTGAACTGAATGGAATTCATATTCATAATATTAATAATTTAAAATTAAACAAACAAGTTGGACACACACACACACAATAATAATAGTAATAATAATAATAAAAATAATAATAATAATAATTAATTTTATTTATCATGTGCTTTTCTTGACCCAAAGTGCTACAATTATGGGCATGGGTACCAACAAAAAGCAGGAGTTTCGTAACCCATAGCTCAACAACATGCATAATAAAATAAACACACAATAAAAAACAGTATAAAAATACTCAGTTACTGTAAGCTTTAAGAAGATAAGTCTTTAAAGATTTCTTAATCAAAGTTCTACATACAGTAGATATATTAATTTATCACGGTTTCAGTTTTTTTGTTTTGTTGCTTTGTCATAATCAGCCAGTAGTGCAAAATTGCTTTTATCAAATGATACTGATACACACACACACACACACACACACACACACACACACACACACACACACACACACACACACACACACACACACACACACACACACACACAGAACAGCAGTACAGACCAAAAGTTTGGAAACATTACTATTTTTCATGTTTTTGAAAGAAGTTTCTTCTGCTCATCAAGCCTGCATTTATTTGATCAAAAATACAGGAAAAAACCAGTAATATTGTGAAATATTATTACAACTTAAAATAATAGTTTTCTATTTGAATATACTTAACAAAATAATTTATTCCTGTGATGCAAAGCTGAATTTTCAGCATCATTACTCCAGCCTTCAGTGTCACATGTAACATCCAGCCTATCACATGATCATTTAGAAATCATTCTAATATTCTGATTTATTATGAGTGTTGGAAACAGTTCTGCTGTCTAATATATTTGATGAATAAAAGGTTAAAAACAAAATAATTTTAATAATATATTTTCTTTACTATCACTTTTTATCAATTTAACACATCCTTGCTGAATAAAAGTATTGATTTTATAAAAATAAAAAAAAGAAAGAAAAAAAAATTACTGATCCAAAATTACCGACCAGTAGTGTATATTGTTATTACAAAATATTTATTTTTAATAACATAGCTTCTTTTTTTTTCTTTTTTTTTCTTTTTATTCATCAAAGTATCCTTAAAAAAGTATCCATGTTCTGAAAAATATTAAGCAGCAGAACTGTTTCCAACTTTGATAATGAATCATCATATTATAATGATTTCTAAAGGATCATGTGATAATGATCCTAAAAATTCAGCTTTGCATCACAGAAATAAATGATAATTTAAAGTATAATAAATGTAAAAACAATTATTTTAAATTGTAATAATATTTCACAATATTAAAATTTTTTCCTGTAATTTTGATCAAATAAATGTAAGCTTGCTGAGCAGAAGAAACTTCTTTCAAAAACATTAAAAATAGTAATGTTTCCAAACTTTTGGTCTGTACCGTATTATATATATATACACACACACACACACACACACACACACTCATTTTGTAACCTAAAGATATTATTTGAGAAAAAAAAAAAAACCTTCGATATGTCCCACCCCAACTTCCTGTTTGAATAGTACATGTCAAAAAGAAAAACAAACAAACTGCACTTGTCAAGCAATTTTAGGGGTGTTTAATTATGACCAGTAGCAGTTTCCTTCCGCTGTGATTTGTTTAATAATGCATCCAAGTCAAGGCTAAAAGAAAATGCCAAGGATCGCTACTGGTACTAATGACATTGTGGTGACGTCCGTCATTCTGGCTTGTCTTGACCCACAGTGAGTCCAGTCCCTATGGAAACAGGGCTAAAATCCCACAGCAGTTATCTTAAATGTCATCTTTGGTGAGCAATTGACAGGTATTTACAGCTAATACTGTCTGACATCCTCTCTCCACACACACACACACACACACACACAGGGTTCTCCTGTTTTAATGACTGACCCGTCCAGCAGCTCAGTGCAGAAATGTCCAGACTCCTGCAGTGCACAGAACTGAATGGTGACAGGGACATAACTCAGACTCTTCTACGATCACAACAACAAAATACCAAAGTATTTCTTTAACAAGGTCATAAACTCACAGCCTGAGTAATAAATCCAGCCACAACTAATGAAACAAGACATAACTCCCTTCTAGTTAACCGCACTGTCCAGGCCTGCTGTTCCCTGCCACTCAGACGAGAGATACTCATGTGGCAGAGACTCTGCAAAGGGTCTCGAAACTTGGTTAAATAATTACAGGAACGAATCAAACATTCTGTGTTTTGAACTTACGGGGCTTCTTTTAATGGACATTTTCATGTGGCAACATTAAGAATGAATGATCTAAATGGGCACAGATAATAGAGATGAGTAAAAGATAGAACAGCTCTGAGGAGTGAAGGACAAGGGGATGCGAAAGGTGAGAGTCTAATTTAAGAGTTTTATATAAGAGAAAAGAAGAGAGAGAGAGACAGAGAGAGTGGTGGGTGAAGCATGTCCAGGTCATATTTCACCTTAACAATAAAAAGAAAAATTGAAAATGTATATGATTAACAAATACTCATCACCATAATGCATTCAGATGTTTTAATCTTAACTTTTTTCTATAGAAGGATTAATCCCGTTAAACAGCACAATAAATAATTAAACATGTATATCTTGTATGTTAATATTAATTTCTGCTAATATTAAACATAATTTGTATATTTAAATAATAATAATTACAAATATTACACATAGAAAAATGAATAGTTAATTTTACGAATAAATAAAGATACTTGTTCTTGTACTTGGTTTTAAAATATGATTTAAATTCTGAAGTTTTTATACAAAATGATTCATTTATTGTCCTGGAAATGAAATTAAAGTGCAAAACGTTTAATGGTCTTGAATGTAGAATTAATTAATTTTTAATTCGTATTTCTTTTTAATCAAAAACAACAATTATTATTTCTTTCTTTTTATTTTTGGGGTGGCCGGACAAGACCTGGCCACGTTCTTGACCGGTTTCACTCAGGTACACAGAAGTGGAGCAAGAGCGCGAAAGACAATCTGAGTGAAACAAGAGTGAGATGGTAAAGGTTTTTCTAGGTCATGTTCATGTCAATAACGCTTGGAGGAGCTGGAGAGACGAGGAAGGCAGAAAACCGATCTACTGTCGCACTTTTTAACAGCTTTTAAAGCGTGAGCACACCTGTCAATCAAACGACGAACCCGCACACACTACCTGTCTTACACGAATACTGCGCTTATACACACATAACCTCACACTTTCCGACAAATCCTACGCATCAGACTCAAACTGCATATTCAGCAGTGTGAAACATTTGTCCCCATGTTGGAGGCGAGTATATGATGCATGTTTGAAGAGGTGTGGAGAGGCATTAACAAAACGAGAACTCATTATTGCTCGGCGATGCCTCCCCCCTCATCCAAATCCCAGTGCGGCCCCACCACCAAAACCCTGTACCACAAAGAGCCCAGATAAAGACACATTATTGAGAATCAGCCTACTGAAATAACGCGCTCTGACATCTGAGTCAGCCCGCAGCCAGCAGCGTGGAGGTGGGGGCGGGGGGGGAACAGTTAAATAGGATGGAGATGGTAGACGGAGAAAGAGAAACTCTATGAACTCTGTGCTGATGAGGCACCGCAGTAGACATCGCAGATCTCCACGGATCTGCCCACAGCTTGATGCGGACTAAAGTGCTATACATTAACGTCATGAAATATGCATATTTTAGACAGCAGCAGTCCTTATTTATCTCCAGCTGTCAGCAAACACGGTTCTGAAAGCGTATTAATAATTAATGAAAGCATCATCCCTATTGGCAAAAACCTTTTTTCAAGGTTGATATTTCCTCTAAATATGGCTGATGTCTGGAAATTATTGTAAACCAGAGGAAAACCTGCAAAAAAAGGCTGATCATTTATTCTGTTTTTAGGCACTCACTAAGATTAGACACTAAGTCGAAACAATGGAGATGTCTTTATCGGCATACATACTCCACCTTCTCATATCAATGTATTGTTTATGTTTGTTATGTTATCTTTAAATTACATCGAGACACAGATCTCAAAGCTTGAGTTATTCAGCACTGGCTCGGGTTCACTTGCTGTGTTTCCCTGTATTTTGGCACAATGCAGTCTTCACTCCATTTTACCGAGATGCCTGCTGGTCTAAAATGGCCCACAGCATGATGCTACACAAGCATACTTCACTGCAGGTATGGCGTTTTAAAGTTTGGGCAGTGTGAGCTCGGCACCTTTGAATTCTCTTCAAAAGCTCTCATTGGAGCACAATACCTTTTCTAGGTCTGCATTATGCCTTTTTGCTCTAACATGGTTCCTTTCTGAGTAATGGCTTCTTTCGTACCACCACCTCTTGTAGGCCAGAGCTCTTGGTATAACTGACTTTATATTCTAATCTCTGCTATTGAATTCTGTGGCCTTTCGCAGCTCTCCTTTGGAGAGTTTTGAAGAACAAGCTGTCTGGTTAGTTTGATATTGCTTGTACTTCTTGTTAACTGAATGAACAATGACTACTAGGATATCCCAACACTATCTCACGGCCAATTCGGATATATTTTATGAAGAGGCTTTTCGTACGAATTTGTATGACCTCACTCGTACGATTTTATACGATTTGTCTAAACCCCAGTGACGGTTAGGTTTAGGGGCAGGGTTAGGTGTAGGTCATTCGTACAAATTCATACGAATTGTGAAACTCGTAAAATACGTACGATTTGGCAACAATCGTATGAACTTGTACGAGTGTGGTCGTACGAATTTGTACGAATAAGCCACCTTGTGAAAAATGTACAAATTGCCGTGAGATCGGGTATGATATCCATAGACCTAGACATGGTTTTATGTGGTTGGTAATTCAACCAAGATGAGAATTGGTTTAAAATAGCAATGGTCCATGCAACTTGTGCATTATATGGCGAGTCTTCTTAAACCTTGCAAGCATATGGCTTCAGACTTGGAATATAGTGCATACATCATGTGTACTACATTTATAGAGATTTTTAGAGCATTGGCTCAGGCGCTCTATCATTGTCAATATCATTTTCTGGTCAATAAAGAGGAAATTCAAATGGACTGGATCCATGAATACGAATACAAAGGCGCTGTATGTTGGAGGAGGGCTGTCTCTTTCTCTGTCTCGTTTCCTCTGAGGTAATTATCTTAATAGGTTGACTAATAGCACCTCTCAGAAGTGTGTCAATGGTCTGGGAGGGATGGAATGGATGGGATGTGGAAATAGAAACTGACAACACACACAGGGCCCTGTGAATCACGGGAGCCCACAGCAAGAAACAGTCCTGATAAGGTTGAAATGCTTATAATGATGCTAATAAAGTCATTAACTCTCACCTTGTGCTTAGACCACAAAAAATATGTACTGCATTATGGAAATGATCCTTCTCGAGTGTTGTTCAATTCATTATTTTTAAGTAGTAGTTTCAGACTTTCATGCTGCATGGAATGTACAGTAACAGAAGTATAAAAACATCTGCCAGTGCAGTACATTTTCTATGAAAACAAGTCTTAATATCGTATGCAGTGCTGCTTCTGAAGTAAATTTGTCTTGTTTTCATTTATTATTTTTTAAATTGTTTGATATTTTTACTTTGAAGACTAAGACGTCCTACTTTGCAGTGTAACTGAATGGCTGCTTTCATACAGACAGTGCTTTGGATTCAAAACTGTATTTATGTACTAAACGTGTGATTTTAAATTAACCGGTACACAAAACATGCAGATCAAATACTCTCTGTAAGAACTAATAACCCAAATCAAGCTTTTCTGCTCGCTTTTCTTCACTCATGATAGCCTTAAACATTGCATATAACTATAATGAATGAAGTAAATGAAGTAAAAGCATGCATAAGTGACAGTAAAGACATTTACAATATTACAAAAGACTTATATTTAAAATAAATAAATGCTGTTCTTTTGAACTTTTTTTTTTTTTTTTAAGAGAATAATGGTTTCCACAAAAATATTAAGCAGCACAACTGTTTTCAACATTGATAATAAAAAGTAATGTTTCTTGAAAAGCAAAACAGATTTCTGAAGGATTGTGCGGCACTGAAGACTGGCCCAGCTTTGTGGCCCTGGAATAAATTACAATCTAAATTGTATTAAAAAAAAAAAAATAAATAAAAAAAACAATTGAAGCAAAAACAAAAATCTTACCAACCCCAAACTTCTGAACAGTAACTTTAAAACAAAGCTAATAACTGTATTGTGCTGCTGTGTGAGTGTAGCCAGTGTGTGTGTGTTTATATTCAATATTATTTCCATTTCTACTCCTCAGAGCCTTCACCTACATAACCATCTGATTTCTCCATTCTCTCTCCCTCACTCCATTCTCGCCATCCATTCCTCAATCCCTTCATCTTCTCTCTCCCTGTCTCTAGTGAACAGCTGGTGAGGAGAATTCCCACAATCCCTCACACCGTAATCTCCCTCCCTCTGCTCACACGTCCATCCATCAAAAGAGCCTTTATTCACCCCTGCTGTGTGTGTGTGTGTGTGTGTGTGTGTGCGCGCACATGCATGTGTGCTATGTCTGATGTCACTGTGAGCATTATAGTTAGCTTGTGTGGAAAATTTTGTAACGTACAATCAAATTAAATCTTCATGTGATGAAATAAACACACCGACCACAGGTTTTTATTTCAAGGGTTTTATGAAGATCATATGTTTGTGAGTCTCACTTTGAATAGTTCTACATTTACACAAGACCAGGTGTGGGTTTGTTTGTGTTTTTCTATTTAGGTGTGTTTTTGTGTACTTAATGACTTTAACTGCAGCTGCAGATGCCAGAAGGTTAACGAATCACTGTGTTAAACCATCTATATCCCATTAACCTGAGACCTACAGCATTATCTTTATCAGGAGAATATAAGCACGCACACAAACACACAAACACACACTGTACAGAACAAACTGACACATGCAGAAATTGAAATAGAGCTGGAAATTCAAACGGACACATTCACAGGGATAAACACAGACCCTGTGCTGTGACACACACACACACACAAACACACACACACACACGTTCAACATCCCGACCGTAGTGTGGCACGGGGCTCTGATTGCTGACCTAGTTTGGGAGGGACCTGTCACTACTCATAGCCATCAGACAGCAAACACCCTGGCTCAGCATGGCAGACGCACACAAACATGCACACAAACACTGAACTTAAAAACGCGGAGAGCAGCAGCATCTGTGTGAAATTAAAAAGTATGATTTGAATTGAACAAGGCTTCAAACTGTGCAGTAAGCTATGCTAAATGTTGCCGCTAAAAATACGTAAATGTAAGCGCTGCGTTCAAGTGTGTGGACGAGCTGGGAAATCCGTTCACATTTCTACATCGCAAGTGAGTATGGGGTGATAAATGTTGTGTATTGCAAAAAGGTTTTACCAGTGTTAACAACAAAAACTGACCAATTTTATCAACAAAAAAACTTTTTTTCCACAACTGTCTGTCTGTTTGTATGTTTTGAACAGTATATTTAATATTGAAATTATTACCTTACTGTAATTTTATCTTTAAATAAATATCATAAAACAATGTTAAATATTCAAATGCATCCAAGTGGTGAAAAAAAATTAAATCTACATCTTGAATGCAAGTACAAATCTTAAAAAAGACTAAATCTAAAAGAAAAAAAAAAAATATCTAATGCACTCACATTTTTAATCTGAATCTTAAATCAAAATCTTGATTAAATCTAAATTTAATTTATTTGAATCTTAACCATTAAAACGGTCTTAAAGTCATACATTTAAATGTAAAATTGTGTGTTAAACCTAATGTAATCTGAATCTTAAATGTAAAAATCTGTATTCAAATTGTAAACTTGAATCTTAAATCAAAATCGTGTGTTAAAGTTAAATGCAATCTAAACCTAAATGGGTTGAGTTATATATACGCACACACAGGTTAGGGTGGGAGTAAGGTTCATCTCTAATATTTCAGTTTAACCTTGATAAATAAACCAACAAGACCTTTTCAATAATTAACAGCCCCTTACCACAAGTCTAATCCAGTGTGACGAACACACACTCACACATACACACTCTGATGCTCCAAAGTCGAAATATCAACGAGTCGTTGTAGGACGGGCAAACATGTGTAAGTCCACGGTTTTACACTTTTACTTTAACTCAGCGATTGCAATGAAACAAGCGCTCACACCACTATTGTGAATTATTGACTACGTGAGATTGTGCTTTGAAAACGTGATGGTAAAGAGGAGGTTTTGGAGAGGGATTCTAATGCAGCGGGTTTGTTGAATGCTTTTTAGGGTAAAGTGCTCCCCTGGGAACTCAGTTAGCGCCCAGTGATCAAAGTTTTGACAAAAGAGCTCGGAGCATTTGATACACTCTGATACACACTCAGCAGGGAGAAGATCTCGGCTTCAAACGGTGCAGATCACAGGGGAAACAAGCACCAGCTAAAAGCATCACTCGCAGCCTCACACAAAAGGACGAAACCACAAAAACCTACAATAATAAGCTGTGCTTTTATCCTATAGTAAAACACATAAACAGTTGTACATCAGTAACAGCGCAGACACCATACGTGGATATTTGGGAAGGGAAACGCACAGTGTGTGTGTGTGTGTGTGTGTGTGTGTGTTTGCCATTGGTCGGGACGTTGTGTCTTGCTGCTCTTACATGCCCTTGAGTCTCACAGGCCCATTACAGCCAATTAAGATCCACATAATCACAAGTGTGTGCAAAACCGCACAGCACCCAACGCTCTGTCCTTCTCTTTCTCATTACAGGCATATTTTAGAAATTAACAACTGCCAGCTTAGGTTAATTAAAAGTGATTTCCCTAGGGAACAAACAGTAACACACACACATATTCTGGGTTTTATCGATGGATTCATCTATTGGTTGGAGCAACTATGAGGTAAATTTGACAGGACAGAAACCCTGCAGCTGACACGCGGTACTATTGCAATTTGGCTAATTAGCAAATATTCCCTAAAAATGTTTGTCCATTCAAAGCAAAAATTATCACTTTATTTGAAATCTTAATTTGTAGGCCTTAAACTCTATTTTTAATATTTAATATTATGATTAAGGGCTCTCAGATACATATTAAATGATGGCTTGTGCTAGAAAGACATTCGTTCCCATGACTTATTAATCCGTGGTCACTTTTTATTCATCTGTTCCCTCATTTTAGTGACATTGTGGCTACGTTTTACAATTGATTTCCTTTGTTTTTGTTAACTTCTGAGTACTTTGTAGTAAGTAGTCACCCTGTTTTAATTTTGTTAAATCATGGTAACGACTGAACTAAAATGAGGGAACAAATTAGTACAACATGACCATGATTTTACTTAAATGAAAGAAACAAATTAGGCTGTGGGAACAAATTCTTATTACATGCTCATAATATCTTTTTTATGAAAAACTGATTTGTGGGTAGGATGAGTGGATAAATTATTCCTAACATTTAAGGAGGTCAGAAGATAACCCTATATGTGGGATGGATTAAACTTGTGGGGGCTGATGGTTTAAAAACAAGAAAGTGAAAATTAAGATTATGAAACATGACTGGGCTTGAACCTGTGTTATCAACTTGAGCACCAAGAAATAATACGCTAACTTTTGCATAGCTTGAGGGACCCAAAACAGGAAATTGATTCACCAAATAAGTGCTGTGGTCCTATACTCTTGGTTTTTTGGCATCGCAGTACTGGTTAACACACACTTACCTATGATGTAATAGTCTCGTAAGTTCTTGAATTCATGACCCCACAGGTTGGGCGAATACTCCTGGAACTTGATGGTAAACCTCATATCGCTGTTGGGTTTGTCGCAGGTGAGCAACAGGTTCGGGGCGCCCATCACCTCACACCTGTCGGCCTGCTCTCGTGAGGACACCAGGTAGAGTTTATAATACTCATACTCAGGGGGAGAGTTTGGCCCAGATGGACTCGTGGCAGGACATACAAGGTCCAAACGATCCCCTATTTGAGGGTAGAGTATGTAGCCCCTCTCATCTCCAAACCTGCAGGATTAGAGGAAGAGATATATGAAGAGTGAGTGACAGACAAATGAGTAATGATCATTTCTGTGGAAACTGAGATTGACAGTTTGTTATTTGCTTGCGTGTCTGTGCATATAAAAAC